>NW_028171946.1:0-2000 GCF_963971535.1 Notolepis coatsorum
ACTGTATTTATTTACTGTATATTTTATTCCATTTTTATTCTATTTTATTCTACTCTTATCTTAGGCAATTTGATTTGTTTTGTTATTCTTATTTGTGACCTGTTCTGTCTAAATGTTTAATGTTGAGCGATTTGCAGTGTCAAATTTCCCTCGGGATAATACAATTATTTCTATTCTATTGTATTTGTACAAGCCTTTTGGGCTTCGTTCCCTCCTAGTACTGTTTTTTTTTAATAATGTGCTAAATAAATAAACGAAACTAAACTAATCCAGAGGTACCCGGTTCCATTCCCACTCCTCCTGGCAGCGTGTCGAAGTGTCCTTGAGCAAGACACTTAACCCCTACTCCCAATGAGCAGGTCGGCACCTTGCATGGTCTGCCTGCCGTCGGTGTGTGAATGTGTGAGTGAATGGGTGAATGTGAGGAAAACATTGTAAAGCGCTTTGGATAAAAGATATATATATAAAAGCACCATTTACCATTTACATATTTAGGATGTTCTTTACTCACTTTTAGTATCCCCCATGTCGCTATTCCTCTCTCCTATACAGCACCCATTACAATTACATGCACATGGACAATTATGCAAATTAGGTGATGATGTCATTTAGCGACTTCTAGCGACTTTTAGGACAGCTAATAGCTACTCTCCTTACTGAGGAGTTGGCAACACTGAACACTACTAGTTAAGCTGGAGTGTCACCGGTTCACATCCTACCTATAAGCCTATAAAGTCACCACCACAGTTGAATTGAGCGTTGATTCATGAAGCTGTCGATGCTCTGTGTTTTATCCGTCTATAACAGTGAGACTGTATTCTTCCTCCCATTATAATGAAGCTCTCCGAGGAGCAGTAAACACGGCTGGGTAACAGTAAAATGCTTACCGCTGAGAAAACCCGAACTAGCATACAGTAAGTGAGATTAATGGCTAAAGGTTCCTTTATAAAAATGAGAATAAGGATGTTTATACTGTATATGGTTTATATACCTATACCTTTACACATGCCTCTGGGGTGAGGCCAGAGTGAATGTTTATAGCTTAAACTGAATATATTATATTCTAAAAAAAAAATCTTTAATGAACTACAGAGCTTTGTCAGTATTCCAATGTACAGTGACCTTTTTATTGATCCTTTTCAATCAACACTGTTGCTTCCTGGAACATTTGATTGAAGGATCAAGAAACGAGGGCCGGGCCTGAGATTTGAATAAACATGTCTGCTGATTGGAGGGGCTGATATTTCAAGGTCTTACTTGTCCTGCACGTTGTCCCACAAGGCCTTGGCTGGTGACTAGTTATTGATTCTGTCTGCTGACGAGCTGAATATCTGGCTTGCCTGTGTGGCTGCATGAACAACCACCTCATTACCCTCTGAACTCCAGAACAAAATTCCAGGTTATAAAGTTATGTCTGGAAGTATTAACCACAACGTCTCTTTGAGGGACTGGTTTGATAACCTGACTGGCAGCAGACATGTTCTCTCTGCTCTGGTCGTCAATGAGTGTATAGATATTTTCAAATGTTGTTTTTGACATTTTCCTAATTTTTAGATTCATTAGGGTTATTAATTCGTCCATAATTGTCTTCACTCCCTCGTGCATCTCGTCCTTCTTGTTGCTGAATGAAACGACACATTTCATGTCCTATATATATGTAGTGTAAATAAAAGAAGCTGTGGCAAGTTGTTATCTAACAGATGTATTAGATTAGTTTCAATCAATCAAATTTGATTGATTGAAAATGTGATTAACAGATTGCAGAATGGGTACAATACAGTACGGCTCAATACACACAATTGTTAAGGGGATGCAGACCAGAGAAAGACGTTCGTCTTGTTTACACCACGGTCCCCCATTTTCAATTCATAATGAATTGTAAGTAGGGTGCAACTAGCACCGTGCAATCCATTCTTTGTGGATCTAGCCCCCAGTGTTTAATGAGAGATGGTAGATTCAATACACCAAGCTAACTTACTGTACACAGTTGAGTGTTTAAT
>NW_028171945.1:0-7500 GCF_963971535.1 Notolepis coatsorum
GAGGACCAGGCAAAAGTCCTCGCAAGTGGATTTGTCCTCACAATGAAGGTTGGCCGAGCATAGTATGTCCTCGCAAGTACCTATAAACACACACACACACACACACACACACACACACACACACACACACACACACACACACACACACACACACACACACACACACACACACACACAAACACATAGACTGAGAGAGAGAGAGATAACTTCATGTTTACTTTACAAAAGTATATTAGTCTGTACATGGGTAGTGTTACGACCCTGGCTCAAAGGCACGCAACCTATGTGCAAACCAACACCAAAACTCTGTGCTCTAACTCAAAATGCTACTATATTAAGGAACTATTAGTGTAAACCAAAGGACAAGGACTGGAAGAACGTGACAGCTCTTCCTCTAAACACAGACACTGCATGTGTGTTACCAGGGCTGGTTTTAAAGCTCCCAGCAGGTAACCAATCAGCACTAATTAGCTAATTGGCAGCCCTCAACCTGCATGCACAGTGACACAGGAGTGATCAGGCTCCTGGTACATAACACCTCCCACACCAAACTGGTTGCCCCAGAGGCAACCACCACACAACAACCCATAAACAAAAACAACAAAAACAACTGTGACCCATTAATTGTCAGGGCCACTACCACAACAGCGATAGCGGGTCGGCCCCTGTTGAACACGACCACCAACCGTGTTGTATGCTCCCTTTCAACAGGCCCCTCCACCGATACCGACCTGTCAAAAATAGACTGCAAACCAAAATCAATCTGAGAACGAATCTCACTGCGCTCAACAGAACAGAACACAGCTAAACAAAAACCATAGATCACTGATACCACCACCGCGCCCATATCCATCCCACCTGGCACTGGCAGTTCAGGATACTGCAAACCGTGAACATCCAGAGTAGGATGTACCGCCTCAGGTACAGCCCCACCGTCCCTGGAACATGGCAGTACGACAGTCACAAAAACGTCTGGAACACCATCTAAAATGGCGTCACCCAAAATAACATTGTCCTGATCAAAAACAAAATGACTGCCACTCAACAGACCAGGCCACGAAGGCGGCTCCTGCTCCACAGGACACAGGTAACTAGGTTGACCATCACACCTAGTGCATGGCAGAGAATCAGTGTGGACATGTGGATCAATGTCAGAATCATCAACTGACATACTGGGACCATCCCTGCCCACAAGTGAAACATTAGGGACAATAGAGCTACTGTGGGAAGGCTGGCAGCCTAAGTCAGGCTTAGTAGCCTCTCCAACTAGAACGGTGTCACATGAATCAACAGCACCTGTCATAGCATCCTTCCCACACTCATCCTCCAATTCGTTCGTGGCCTCAGCCACCGTACAGGTTGGGAAGACCTTGAGACACTGCGCTGCCATATCATCTCCTGCCACATGCTTCTCCGGCACGCATGTCAACTCTGGTTTCACCACCGGGCCTAACACAAAGGCACAATCAAGATAATCATTATGCAGAGGTACATCCACAGCGTGCTTTCCAAAATTCTCAACAGGTACACTTTTCACTTCAACAAAGAATGTGTCACTAAGTGTAATGTCCCAAGTCGAAGTATCAACAACATCACTTTTGTCCTTTGACATTTCCCGTGTCACAGCACACACAGGGAACACTCCTGGATGTTTCTGTGCCAGCTCATTAGGGACCTCAGAAACCACAGGAATGGGAGTTACAACTGGAGTAGCCAACACTTTGTCACCAGCCAAATCATTCCCTAGAATGAAGGACACCCCCCTTATGGGAATGTGAGAACATACCCCCACAACAACATTGCCTGACACTAAGGGAGAATTGAGCGTGACCTCATGCAAAGGTGCATCCACAAATCCACCCCCAAAGCCCCGAACAACGATACCGGAATGCAAAGAAGAGTTTTCTGAAAATGGCAAAACCCCCTCCAGAATGAGGGACTGAAAAGCACCGGTATCTCTCCAAATTGTTATAGCCTGTTTGGACTCTAGTGCATTAGTCAGGGAAACAAATCCATCCATCATAAACCTTGAGGAACCCTCGAGCTCTTTGTCCACACGTTTGATACTTCCCCCATCACCATCTAACATTGGCATAGGCGTTCTGCATATGGTTTCTACCAGAGCCACGGTTCTGAAATTTTTCTGCTCAAGCACCGGGCACCCAGCAACGATATGACCAGGTTCTTTACAGTAGAAACAGATAATCCCTTCTGGGAATGCACCAGCAGAACCACCCCGCCTAGGAGGTGAAGTTAACTGACCAGCAGACACAGGTTTTGGGAAACGGCCCCCCTGAACAGGACGCCTATCCCTGGACTCAACACGGTAGTCCTCCAAAAACACGGACTTGTGTGTCAACACAAACTCATCAGCGAAGACAGCAGCGTCGCCTATCTTCGATACCTTACGCTCGTTTAGATGAGTGGAAACGGTGTCAGGAACACATCTTTTAAATTCCTCTAGGAGAATCAACTGTCTAAGCTGTTCTCTTGACTCTGCTTTCTGAGAAGTGCACCACCTGTCAAACAGGTTCTCCTTCTCTCTTCCAAATTCAACATAAGACTGTCCTTCCGACATGCGATAACCTCTAAAACGCTGACGGTAGGCCTCTGGGACCAACTCATAAGCCCTCAATATGGAAGCTTTAACAAGCTCATAATCAGCGCTTTGTTCAAGGGACAGAGCAGTATAGGCTTCTTGTGCCCTACCAACTAAAACACATTGTAGCAGCAGTGTCCAGGCGGTACCAGGCCACTTCAATGTGGTTGCCACCCGTTCAAAAAGGGGAAAATATCTTTCCACGTCTTTCTCAAAAAATGGAGGCACCATCCTAATATTCCTGCCTACATTAAAACCGGAACGTGACTCTGAATGCAGAGCACCCAACTGTAAGGCAGCATGCTTATACTCAAGCTCCTTCTGCGCACGCTCGTACTCCAGCAACATTTGTCTCTCCTTAAACTCACGCTCCTCTCTCCTCTCTCTCTCCTTAAGCTCACACTCCTCTCTCCTCTCCTCACGCTCTCGCTCTAGCTGCCTTTCCTTAAACTCCAACTCCCTAATCCTCCACTCACCCTCTGCACCAGGTAATAGCGGAGACGCGTGAGACAAAGGAGGCTCCTCCACCCTCTCCTCAAGCACCTGCTCTCTAATGAGTAACACCCTTAAAGCACTCAAGGCAGTCGGCTTCAAACGCTTCTCACCTGCAGTAAGCTCTACCCTGTAGTGTACAGCAAGTTCTAGAAGTTGTTCTTTGGAAAACTTCTCCAACATGTCATGAGACGGGCGATCAACAAAGTCCTTGATGGAAGCCATCGTCACTGTACCAGCCACCACAAGCTACACACTTTACTTTACAGCCACGAAGAACCACTAACGAACCGCGAAGAACCACTAAAGAACCACTGAAAAACCACTAAAGAACCACTGAAGAACCACAAAGAACCACTGAAGAACCACTGAAGAACCACTGAAGAATGCTAATGCCAATAATAACAACCATAAAGGGACGCGGTGGAAATGTGTGCTCTACTGAAAAAAAAAAAAAAAAAAACACCCTGAAATAAATAGACGTGTCATACACGTAGGGTGTCAGGTGCTAACAGGTATGCTAACCAAACACTCAAACCAAACAAAACAAATACAACAAACAAATTCAAACAGGTGGCCCTTCTAACCTGATATGACTACTTATGCTTCTACATCTAAACTGCAGTCACAACCGGCCCACCACATGTCTACCCTAAGAAACACTAAATCAAGCCCTACCACTGTGTTTTCTGGCCCCCCTAACCTACCTACCCTTAAACTAATGTCCTGTAGACCTAACCATCTTCAACCACACCTGCTACCAGTCAAAGATCATACTTGACCATCCACCCGTCCAGTACATGATACGGTACCAGACAAGTAGATGGTGCCAATCCCTTCCCTGACTGCCCCAGGAGTATGTGGTGCACAGGAAGCTAACCAACAACCAGAAAATAATGTCCCTATCTACATGTGGTGCCCACTAAACTATATATTTTAACAGCATAAGTAGTCACATCAAATTACAAACAAATAAGGCATACTCACCTGTTTGACGAAAACGGCTCAAGCCCCCACGTTACACAACATGTAACGAACACCACCCAAACCATAATACCATGACACCCCGTGTAACACAAAAAAAAACCACCAAACAAATTTCTAGGGGTAAAATATCCCGGACGAGCGCCCAACTGTTACGACCCTGGCTCAAAGGCACGCAACCTATGTGCAAACCAACACCAAAACCCTGTGCTCTAACTCAAAATGCTACTATATTAACCCTTAGAAGTCTAACCTAAATAGCTCCTCCTCCTGAGAATTTCCCCCTTTTTTTTTGTTACATAATATAAAATTACAGATTCATACCTTCAAAATAAGCCATCAATTGTCAAATTTGAGACGATAGTTTTCAATCAATGTCCTATCAAACATTCTGGTAAAATCCTAACACCTTTTCAGTATAGGACTTTGAACTAGATCCAAGTTCATTCAGATATCTGATGAGAGAACTACACTCCCAGAATTCAATGTGATCATTGTCACTAGCACCATTTCACACCTGAGCAAAGGCCCAGTCATTCCTTTGTTATTCCAGTGAATGGACCCAGCAGGAGGCCTAGCCTGTGTGTGTTTCTGTGTGTGTGTGTGTGTGTCTGTGTCTGTATCTACAGTACTGTACCATATCAAAAAAAAATAAGCAAACTAGACTAGATGTAAATGTAATGTGTAAATGTGTAAATGTAAATGTGTGTGTGTGTCTGTCTGTCTGTGTATGTGTGTGTGTGTATGTGTGTGTGTGTGTCTGTGAAACATGTCTTGTACTCATTTACCTCACTAAATACATACTAAATGTGTAACTGTAGATTTCAAGAGAGAGAGAGAGAGAGAGAGAGCGACATTTATAATAATTATATTATTAGTTTTTTTACACACACACACTAATAACATGATCATAACCAGAGAAAACAAGACCAAAGACAACTGGAATAGAATATCACACAAGGAAGGTGGCGCATGCATAGAAGCTGGTCTACTTTGGGGGAAAAGGCATTTTTCTATCACTAAATATGGAGTACTCCCCATTCAAAGAGATAGGGCACAGATCTTGTTCATCTTGTTAGTCCCTGTTATCAACAATGAAGCAGAGTGAACCATCTTCTCTCTAGACAGACTTTGGTAGTACCCTCTTGTAAGACCTTCTGGTGTATAAGATTTCAGACACACATCCAACTCCCAACATACTAACCGACATACTGTCATCCATGAAAGTGTAAGAATAGGACCTTTGAGGGAAGATGCCTCTCCTGTTTTGGGGTAATACGCCCCCCACAGACATCTAATGATTTTGAATAGACTAAGCCTAGCTAGTAGCTAATGTTAGATTTCTGAGAAAGTAAACTATCATCTAACAAAATAACACAATAGCTATGCTAAGAACTGTATTACATCGGTTTAAAAAGTATTATAATGATAAAACAATTGCTAGCACTATTATATTGCTATAGCATCGCAATAGCTTGAATTTCTTCACCTCCTGGGGTAAAAAAAGATAGTGAGAAGGCATTTGATAAAACTGAACTCTTTTACATGATGCATTTAGCGAATGAGACAGTATTAGTTATTTTGTTAAGCTTGTTGATATATTACATTACAATATTTTACATTTCGTTCCATAATAGCAAAGCTGTAGTCTGATTTACCATCTAAATGTGTTTACTTAAGTGTACATATTATATGAATATTCAAATGATATATATTTTGAAAACACACACACACACACACACACACACACACACACACACACACACACACACACACACACACACACACACACACACACACACACAAAACACACACACATACACACCTTAAATGTCAGGCACATGGACAGTGGACTATGAGGTGTAATGCACAGTGAGCCTTTAGATATGTTGTGGTCTTTATAGCTGGATCAGGACTGAGCAGCCAGAATGGATGGCTTTTCCATGAAAACCCAGCCGATTCTCTTACAGAAGGTAGGCTGCCTTGATGGAAACAGACATGTGGGTTGTTAGAAACTGCACTGGGCCAAATGGGCATCAGGATCTACCAGATTATTAACACTTGTGACACGACAGCCTCCAATATATCATATATTTTGAGAAATGCGAGTTATGTGCTTGTTATTACCAATTCAGATATAATTGTGTATCACAATATCATGATTTCATCACGTTATGTTCCATCATGAATGATCTGAGGAGAATTAACTGAATTGCCCAATTAGCAACACCCCAACAAATAGTCTAACCTAAATAGCTCCTCCTCCTGAGAATTTCCCCCTTTTTTTTGTTACATAATATAAAATTACAGATTCATACCTTCAAAATAAGCCATCAATTGTCAAATTTGAGACGATAGTTTTCAATCAATGTCCTATCAAACATTCTGGTACAGTCATTACAAATTTGCCATAGAAACTGTGCATTGGGGGAGGTTGGGTAGGTGGGGTGGGGCTGTACATTGGAGGTGGGGGGGTTGGGTAGGGGGGGGGGGACACTGTACATTGGAGTACTGACATACATTTGACATGGAAACTGTACATTGGAGGAGGTTGGGTAGGTGGGGTGGGGTTGGGTGGAGCTGTACATTGGAATAGCCATGCTTGGTCTTTATTGTACAACTGGGTTAGGACATTTGTAGGGGCCAGTTTTGAATTGCAGTCTCCCGTAGGTGTTCTTTGAGAGTGTTTTTGAAGGTGGGTAGTGATTTACATTCCTTTACAGCTTTGGGTAGGGCGTTCCACATTGTTGTGGCATAATTGCGAAACGTGTTTAGTCCCTTGTTTGAGCCGAATCTGGGTTTTACATGATTTGTGATTTACATGACTCAGACCGGGAGTAGTCTCAGAGAGGGAGATACAGAGGAGAGATGGAGGGAGAGAGAGGGAGATAGGGAGATATAGATAGAGAGAGGGAGAGAGAGAGGGAGAGAGATATATATAGGTTAGAAAGCAACCTGGGTTCTCAGACAGACAGACAGACAGACAGACAGACAGACAGACAGACAGACAGACAGACAGACAGACAGACAGACAGACAGACAGACAGACAGACAGACAGACAGACAGACAGACAGACAGAGAGAGAGAGAGAGAGAGAGAGAGAGAGAGAGAGAGAGAGAGAGAGAGAGAGAGAGAGAGAGAGAGAGAGAGGCGACGTCATCTTTCCTTCACAAAGCGCATCGAACGCTGTCAACTAAAGCACCGTGTTTACTACAGCGCGGGTGCATGCGTAAGCTGTCAACTAGCGAGATGCGTTGTACTTGTTACAGAGCTGGTTACAGAGCTGGTCCACACTGCTATTATGAAATGACCCGAAATGTATGTAATTTTGTCAACTAAAGCGGTCCGTGTTTAATAATAATAATAATAATGACTTGGATTTATATAGCGCGACAGCGCGGATGAGCAAACTCGTCACACAGCA
>NW_028171945.1:15000-49809 GCF_963971535.1 Notolepis coatsorum
AAGAGACGATCCGGTCAGTGTTTCACCACACAGACTGGATTGTGTTCCGCGACACAGATAACATTAATGCCTACACGGAGACAGTGCTGGACTATGTTTGTACTAGGGTGAAAGAAACAATCCCCACTACCAAAATGAAAGTTTACCCAAATCAAAAACCCTGGGTAGACAAATCCGTCCGTGAAGCTCTGAGAGAGCGCACCAAAGCATACAATGACGGCCTAGTGGCAGGCAACATGAATGACCACAAGGTGGCGCGACACAACGTATGGAGGACAGTGTCAGAGGCCAAACGGCGCTACAGGGATAAAATTGAACTCCAGTTTGAACAAGCTGACTCTAGAGCTATGTGGCAGGGGCTCAAAACGATGACAGACTACAAAGGCGCCTCCCTCAAACTGAACAGTGACATCTCCTTAGCAAACGACCTCAATACCTTCTATGCGAGGTTTGATGCTGGTAATAACAACACCAGCTCACAAGCCTCGGCAATGGGGGGGGGGGGGGTCGGCTGCTGATGGAGGCGCAGTGTTCAGGGTAACAGAGCATGAGGTGAGGCGGACCTTTAAAAAAGTGAATATCAGGAAGGCAGCAGGTCCGGACGGCATCCCCGGCCGCGTCCTAAAAGTCTGTGCCGACCAACTGGCCCCAGTATTCACTGACATATTTAACCTGTCCTTAGAACAGGCTGTCATCCCCACCTGCCTGAAGAAGTCCACTATTATCCCTGTACCCAAAAAATCCAAGCCTGCTTGCCTCAACGACTACCGCCCTGTAGCTCTCACCTCCATAGCCATGAAGTGCTTTGAGAAGCTAGTAAAGGGCTACATCTGCTCCTCCCTCCCCATCAACATGGACCCCCTGCAATTTGCATACCGCCCCAACAGGTCCACGGAGGACGCCATATCCCATGTGCTGCACACAGCAGCATCACACCTGGACAAGAGGCAGGGGAACTATGTGAGAATGCTATTCATCGACTACAGCTCGGCATTCAATACCATAGTCCCCTCCATACTCATAGCCAAGCTCAGGGACCTGGGCTTGGGCTATGACCTCTGCCAGTGGGTCTTGGACTTCCTGACTGGCAGACCCCAGGTGGTGAGAGCAGGCAACTGCACATCCTCATCCATCACCCTCAACATAGGGGCCCCCCAGGGCTGTGTTCTGAGTCCCCTCCTCTACTCCCTGTACACACACGACTGTGTGGCTCAGCGGAGTAGCAATACAATCGTCAAATTTGCTGACGACACAGTGGTGGTGGGCCTGATCTCTGCCAACGACGAGAGGGCCTACCTGGAAGAGGTCAAGGTCCTGGCGGGATGGTGCCAGGAAAACAGCCTCTCCCTGAACGTCAGCAAAACAAAGGAGATGATTGTGGACTTCAGGAGGTCGGGGGTCAAGGACTACAGCCCCCTCAGCATCGACGGGGCACCGGTTGAGAGAGTCAACAGCTTCAAGTACCTCGGAGCCTACATATCCGAGGACTTGACATGGACCACACACATTAACAGTGTGGTGAAGAAGGCACGACAACGCCTCTACTTCCTCAGGCGCCTAAGGAAGTTCCAAGTCAGCCAGAAGATCCTTAAGAACTTCTACTCATGTACAATAGAGAGCATCTTGACCGGCAACATCACCTCCTGGTTTGGGAATAGCACTGCAAAAGACCGAAGCAGACTACAAAGAGTGACACGTTCAGTCGAACGCACAATTGGAGGGGGGCTCCCCACCCTCCAGAACATTTACTACAAGCGTTGCAAGGGCAAGGCTAAGAGAATCATTAAAGACTCCAGTCACCCGAACAACTGCCTCTTTGAACTGCTGCGGTCAGGCAAGCGATACCGGAGTCTCAAGGCGAGCACAGAAAGACTCAGAAGTAGCTTCTATCCCCAGGCCATCAGGCTGCTAAACGAACAATGAATGAACACTACACAACAACAACCACCAAACGCACATAGCACACACATCCACACGCACACACTCACTTTAAACAAACACACTGTAGCACCCACTCCACACACTTTATAGCACACACCCACTTTAAACAAACACACTGTAGCACCCACTCCCCACACTTTATATTTATGGATGAAGGATTGCACTACAACTCGTACACCTTACTGTAAATTGTACCTAAAATTGTACCTCATCCCATTTCTGCTTTGCACTAGATAGTACTGTACATTAGTACACTGCATAGTATTGTGTATTGTATATTATATGGTAACTCAGAACATTGTACATATGTCTATACCGAACACTGTGACCTCATTTTCTTCTTCTAAATTCATGCTATATTATGTTATTATGTTATTTGATACTATCTTGTCTAGCACAGTCTCTGGAGCGTAACAGTAAGAAGCATTTTGTATGAAAGTATTCTGTACTTCTGTATGACAACTATTAAAGAACTTGAACTTTAAAATAACATATATAACATATAAATATATTATCTGGTGAATACATTTAGACTTCAGTTTGAGTCACGACTGAAGTTTAATGGCAAATATAATCGATGCCTTTTCTCCTTTCACCCAGCTACCTCCAGCACAGGTTCTGTTGCTTTTCTGTGTGTGTGTGTGTGTGTGTGTATGTGTGTGTGTGTGTGTGTGTGTGTGTGTGTGTGTGTGTGTGTGTGTGTGTGTGTGTGTGTGTGTGTGTGTGTGTGTGTGTGTGTGTGTGTGTGTGTGTGTGTGTGTGTGTGTGTGTGTGTGTGTGTGTGTGTGTGTGTGTGTGTGTGCGTGCGTGCGTGCGTGTGTGTGTGTGTGAGTGCGTGCGTGCGTGCGTGCGTGTGTGTGTGTGCCCCTTCATTTCCCCACCCCCAGGAACCGGAGCTTCGTCACGTCAGTTCCTCTTTTGAGGAAGGATCTCACCTTCCCTGCAGATGCTGGTGCTGATGGATCAATACTTGCCATAATTTTTTTCTCCTTTTTTTTTTTTTTTTTTTTTACACCAGCCAATCACCAAGGAGATGAACCCGACAATCACAACACATGCACGGACACAACGCAACGCAACACAACACAACACAACACAACACAACACAACACAACACTGTCAAAAACACACTCTCTCTTTCTCCCTCACTCTCTATTCTTAACACACACACACACACACACACACACACACACACACACACGCACACACACACACATATCCCCCCTCCTCCTCCTCCCCTGGCAAAGCCCTTGAGAGTGGATGGGCTCAGCCGATCAATGCGGCTCTTTCTTTCTCTTTCTTCTCTGCGAGCTTTGGTCACGTGGTGACAGGTTGCCGATCAGACTTGACTGGTGGTGCTGTGCGACCGTGAAACGTCCCCCCATAGAGACTTCACTAGACTCTCCAGGTTTCTCACCATAGTTCCCGTTGTTCTGCCTCCACAAAGGCAACACGGCAAAGACTGTAGGAACAATGTAGAGTAATGTATCACTTGCCCAGGGTATTATTGGTGCATTATCTGTGTATTCCTTAGTATATACAATACCTGTGTGTCAACAATAGCTTGAACAATGGTGGGTAAGAATACTTTAACAGTCACTGTCTCTGTTTCATACTCATGCAGTTATTGCCTTTGTACGACTATAATGCTGGTAGAATGTAAGCAGTTATCTGGTTATTATCTCACTGACTGCTCAGATTAACGTCCATATAGCGTTTTTTTACTGGCAGAAAGGCTGTGTGGAGCGCTCGGATGAAGTGCTTGCGGTGAGAATAAAAGGCTATGTGTAGCTATCACCAACCACCTAGACTAGCGCTGTTGCTTTTGATTAACGTTATCTATTTGTTATTTTACTGTCTATAACCGCGATTTGTGCCTTTTGTTATGTATTTGTATTACCTGGTATTGCTTTTTATTAGCTATTTGTTATTTATACTTTGTTTGGATGAGTTTGGTGATGTTCCCGCTCTCACAGCGCAATCTGATGACCGTAGAGCTAGAAGGATGTGGGTGCATGACACGATTCGTCGGATAGGATTGGTTGTCTGAAAGGGAGCGACAGTGACGACACCAGCACATTTCACGAAAAAGAAGCCAGGTGCAGCGCTTGTCCTCTAGGTGGCGCATGCTGCAGCATACGCTCACTCCTCATTGGGAACAATTGAAAAAAGGTGTTGATGTCCACAAAGAAAATGCTATATGGACACAACCCCTAAAGGTGAAACAGGGGCTTTGTTAGGCTGTGTTCACAGGATGCATCTATTTTGCGAGCACCACTGTTCAGTTTTGGAAGACGGCAGGATTGTCGCATTGAATATGACCGTGTTCCCGGAGTGCCACTGCCGATTCAGCGCTATGCGTTTGATTATTTTTGCACAATTCAGAGTACATGTGTAAAAGTTTACACTTCACAGTATGAGTGTAACGTTTACACTTCAGAGTGGGCATGTAAAGGTTTACACTTCAGAGTGGGCATGTAAAGGTTTACACTTCAGAGTGGGCATGTAAAGGTTTACACTTCAGAGTGGGCATGTATAAGTTTATGCTTCAGAGTAGACGTGTACAAATTCACACTTCTGAGTATGAGTGTAAAGATTACACTTCAGAGTAGATATGGAAAAGTTTATGCTTCAGAGTAGACGTGTAAAATATACTCTTCAGAGTAGATATGGAAACGTTTATGCTTCAGAGTAGACGTGTAAAAGTCTATGCTTCAGAGTAGACATGTAAAGGTTTACACACAGAGGTTGGCTACAATTTGAGTGGTTGTTTGTTTTACCAATTGAAAGTATCGCCTGGGACATTTGCTTTTCATGAGGGAAGTGCCCTGAAAATGTAAGAGCTGAAACTGAGTTCTGAATAGCATCCTAGACAAAGCTCCCATTTGATTACATTACGGCAGAAAGTTTGACCACCCTATCCATACCAACATCTACATTACATACGTTTCCCATGAGCCACTATTCTGCCCGAACACAGATGTCAGGGGAGGCTTCATCAATCAACACAACTTAGGTACAGTAATAGGATCCTAATATTTAAATGTAACAATCGGCAACAATGCAAAATGTGATTGGAAATGTTGCACCAATTTTAAGTCAGCTGTACTAATAATGGTGGATGTACTGTAGATGTACTGTAGAATGTCATTAGGTTGAGTATTGATTTGAAATTAGTGTCGCCTTCCTCTAGAAGAAGATGGGTCAGAAAGAAGAGAGATAAGGATAGAGGTAAGATCAGAAATCAAGAGGGCTATTTACGTAGCAACGACTTGAAGGCAGCATGGATGAGAATGATGAAAAATGACAGGACAGCAAAAAAACAAGCCGGTTAGCATTGCAGGCTATGATAGCCACAAAGATCTAGCTGAAACACTAATGGAAACAAAGATCTAGCTGAAACACTAATGATAGAAACAAAGAACTAGCTGAAACACTAATTATAGAAAACAAAGAACTAGCTGAAACACTAATGATAGTAACAAAGATCTAGCTGAAACACTGATGATAGTAACAAATATCTAGCTGAAACACTAATGATAGAAAACACATATCTAGCTGAAACACTAATGAAAGAATCAAAGATCTAGCTGAAACACTAATGATAGCAACAAAGATCTAGCTGAAACACTAATGATAGAAACAAAGAACTAGCTGAAACACTAATGATAGTAAAATAACTAGCTGAAACACTAATGATAGCAACAAAGAACTAGCTGAAACACTAATGATAGAAACAAAGATCTAGCTGAAACACTAATTATAGAAACAAATATCTAGCTGAAACACTAATGCTAGAAACAAAGATCTAGCTGAAACATTAATGATAGTAACAAAGAACTAGCTGAAACACTAATGATAGAAACTAAGATCGAGCTGAAACACTAATGATAGAAACAAAGATCTAGCTGAAACACTAATTATAGAAACAAATAACTAGCTGAAACACTAATGAGAGTAACAAATATCTAGCTGAAACACTAATGCTAGAAACAAAGATCTAGCTGAAACATTAATGATAGAAACAAAGATCTAGCTGAAACACTAATGAGAGTAACAAAGATCTAGCTGAAACACTAATGATAGAAACAAAGAACTAGCTGAAACACTAATGATAGAAACAAAGAACTAGCTGAAACACTAATGATATTTGTCTACTGCAGTTCTTGCATGAGGCATAGTGAACCCATCCCAAAAAACTAACAACATTAATGACTTATATGTTACATTGTCAACCTGCTATGTGATCTGTCCTATGTATTGCCTAAATCCAGACCAGCATTTATCAAAGAGATGTGGTTTTCTTTTGAGATTGAACATAATTTTCTCTGATGCCATGTATGAAGAGATTTCACTAACCCACATAGACAAGGGGGGAAATCAGCACTCTTCCACAGCAAGGCAATACACTTAATTGTTACCAGCAATCATGGCAAATTGTATGAACCGCACCTTGTTTCTCTTATCAGGAGAGTTGTCAGACATGTTGCCTAATAAGGCTAATTTAGGTGTAGATGGGATCTCAAACCCAGTGATCTCTTCGAGAGTCTCCCATATTGAGCCCCAGTAAGGTCTTAGTTTGTTACAGTCCCAGAATATGTGGAGAAGGCTACCAACAGTTGAGCACCTACTATAGGGCAAAGGTCAGAGATCGAGTCATTCATCCTGTGAAGTCTTTCTGGCGTAAAATAGGTTCTATGGATAATGTTAAATTGCATACGTACGTGTATGTCGAGTGTTGAAAAGGATAATGCTGACTCACATAATGATTCCCATTCATCTTCTTCAAAAGTACAGTCCAGGTCCCGCTCCCATTTGGTTTTAGCGTTTAGGGGTATTGTTTCAGTAAAGGCCAACATTCTATTATATGTTAATGATAGGATGCCTCTGGGGTGTATAACGCCTTTTAGAATATCGTCAATGAGGAGGGGCTTTGGGAGAGTGAAGCTTCCTCCCTGAACTGTATCTATGAAGTGTCTGACCTGTAGATATTTGAAGAATTTAGTAGTGGGAAGGTGGAAGGTGCTGCATAACGTTAGGTTATGGCTATAACCAAGTTATATGAGTAATGGTGACGCTCAGCATCACACTTGCACTGTACTTCACTTCGTGCACGTCGTGCACTGAATAAAAAATTCCACCATGTACCTTTACATCCCAACATTCGTCTGACCACACCCCCATCCGCTTACCTTCATAAGCAGGTGTGTGGTCACCTACTCGCCTCCTTCCCAAGCTTTCACCACAAGGCGAGATCAAGGGCCGCAGCAGCGTCTGATGCTGAGCGTCACCATTACTCATAGAACTTGGTTATAGCCATAACCTAACGTTCTATTTCGTAATGGATCTCGCTCAGCATCACACTTGCACAAGGGAGGCTGAGCGAGAGCCATAGCCCGACAAATGTACCCCGCTGAGGCCCCCCACAACCGTCAGATCGGGGAGGACCGAGCCCCCCCGGCCCTCCCTAATGGAGGATACCCTCCCTATTGGAGGCTTACGGGAGGGAGACGGATCCGACCGTGCGAAGAGGCACTCAAGCAACTCAACGCACAGGGTGAGCAGACCGTGGCTTGACCCCACGACTACACACACGCACAACCCGCATGCCACCCGGGAATGAACGAAAGGAACAACCTCGTTACTGCCCCCAGAATCACAGGGTCAAGAGCAAACCCAACCCTGTGGCAAGGCCGTAGCAGCGGAGCGCGAAGGAAGACCCAGACCCACTGAAGGGACTGGATCCCCTGGAAAACGGGGGCCCGGAGAGGTCAATGACGCCAGGCATCAAGACCCCACCAGTTGGTCACTTAGTGACACCGCCCCCCACATCGCCAGCGTATTCGGATAAGGCCCCTCCAAGAGCGGGCCCTTTCCCCCCAATAGCACACCGCCTGGCACACTGACCCTGCAGAACAGGCAGTCAGCATGGCCGTAAGCACACACAAGGTCAACCAACGGAAGCAGGCAGCGCACCAGGGAAAACCAGGCAACAGGCTGTAACCTGAGCCTGGAGCACTGCGGACAAGACAGGGGCCAAAGGAGTCAGCTGAAAACAGCCGCACCGGCGGAAGGGGCGTATGCTGGCGTTGTTGATCACCATGACAAAGCCTCCATTAAAAAAAAACCACCCAGAGGGGTTGAGGTAGAGAAGGCTGACATGATTGGCAGACCCGGGAGTTGACTCTGCTCCAACACACCAGGGAACCAACCACCCTGTTGTTACCAGATGCGGTGGTTGTTCCTATAACCCCTCAAGAAAAAACTCCAAAACACACCTGCGGGTATACACTGGCTACACCGCAGTACAAGTGTTTCAGTTTTCAAAAAAGGGTTATCCCAGGCCTCCGGTATCAACAAAACTTTACTTCGGACCAGGCCCGGCGGCACGGGAAGCACAGGATTACCAGAGGAGGTCCAAGACCACCCCAACAGCCCTCTCTTCGCCACGCGTGAGAGAGGAGCGAAAATAATGGAGAACCAGCCCTAAGCACACCGCACTTGGTATTCCCAGGCGGTCTCCCAACCAAGTACTAACCAGGACCGAACCTGCTCTAGCTACCGAGATCGGACGAGATCGGGCGTGGACAGGTTGGTATGGCCGTAAGCAGAGTGCAGAGTACAACATGTACCCAACATAGGGTCTCCATAACGCCTAACCCTGTGACACCCGGACCGACCCGGCATTTTCCCCCCCGAAAAAAGCACAAGTCCCTCAGGGTACCAGAACAGCAGATCTGCATCCCCGGCGGACAACGGGTTAACTGACCTGGACCAGCGTGACCAGACCAGTCCCGTGTCCTAACCACGCCGACATGCCCACTCCAGGAGAGGGGGTAGGTATGCGTGTCGACAGGGCCGCCTCAGGGGGTGTGCGAGCAGTGCGGTCGCACAGGGCCTCGCGGGAAGGGGGGCCTCTCAAAAAATAAAAATACAAAAAATAATTTATTATTTCTTTTATTTTTATTTTTATTTTTATTTTATTTTTTGCGAGGCCCCCCTTCCCGCGAGGCCCTTTTTCATCACAGACCTAAAATCTAGTTTTGCTTATATGCTTATATATTTCACATTAGACACATTTGTAGAATGTGTCTGACTTGTTCCTGGGTCTGCGGCTCTGCAGCAGAAATACTCACTATTGGAGCTCTGCAGCAGACATACTATTGGTTTCAACGAAGGGAGTGGTTACATCATGTGTACACCGGCGTGCGTCAGCTGCGTTTGACTATTTCGCGCGTGCAGCTTTGGAAGAGGTCGGTCATTATCAGTTGGTCGGTCACCAAGGAACGCAGGGCGAAAGGCCGCAACACAGGTCTCCACGTTGACGAAAGGCCTCTCGCTGGCGGGACAAAAATAAGCTATGGCCAGAGCCTTGTCATGGTGCAGTCGGGATATAGCCATGATGATGTCGGCTAGTAGCTAGCTTAGCTAAAGGCTAACTAGCGTTAGCTAACCTAGAGACAGCGCATGCAGCCAAGATGAAGAGGATGGTCGTTTGGCAGATGAACTTCGTCAACTCCACGCGGTTGTCTCCATCCTCTTGGACGTTTGGTGAGTTTTTAACCTATTCTATTAACTCTATTCTATTCCCCGCCGTGGATATATATCTCTCTCTCTCTCTGGAGCCAAACTGGCCGACTAGCTGTTGTAGTAGTAGTAGCTAACGGTGTGTGGCCTGGTGTCAGCACCTGTATTGCTTTTCTCACGTTACAGTTTTTCAGTGGTAGCCGCATAGCTTGCTTCTGCGTTAGCTAATGGTTAGCGATAGCCGGGTTGAGCTAACTGTTAGCCAGTTAGCTGTTTAGCTACGACGTTAGCTGCCGGCTGCGCTCGGCTGGGAACGTTAGCTTGATGCTATCAGTTAGCCTAGAGTTAGCTGTTAGCTTGTGCTACGACCATTGACATTAGCCGTGAGAATAGGAGGGGGTTCTGGCACTCTGACTACGACATCATCTTTGACAGAAGATGTAGTCGGGCCTGCACCATGACAAGGCTCCGGCCATAGCTTAGTTATTTTTGTCCCGCCAGCAAGAGGCCTTTCGTCAACGTGGAGACCTGTGTTGCGGCCTTTCGCCCTGCGTTCCTTGGTGCAGGTAAGATTGTGAAAATGTAATGACATTACCCCACTCTTCCTTCCTTCCCCTCCCGAATGTTTTGTTAATAACGATGTTTTTTTCCAGGCAAAACATATGTTACTTCACAACATTTGGAGATACGACATGTGCTGTGTTTGAATTGTCTTGGTCGTTTGAGTAGCTTGGGTAGCGTTGGGCCGTTGGCAAAAGCTGTGTGTGGCCTGGTGTCATTACCTGGCTAGCCTATTTAGCTGATGTCGGCCATTGGCTCTTTGCTGCTTTGTTTTCTCTGGTATAGACCCTCTTCTCTTTGGATTTAAGTGTTGATCTTTGTCCTTTTGGATCTCTCATACATGCTCTCTCTCTAACACACACACACACACACGACAAACACACATGCTCTCTCTCTCTCTCTCTCTCTTTCTAACACACACAGTCTGCCTATGGCGGCCTTTCTCGATGGCTAGGCTGTGCTCGCTGAGTCTGTACCTAGTCAAGGATCTTCAGTCACAGTGCTCAGGTATTCTGCCACTGTGTACTCTCTGTTTAGGGCCAAATAGCATTTCAATTTCTTTCCAATGTGTCTCTCTCTCTCTCTCTCTCTGTACACTGTATATTGACTGTAGAACGGGAGCTCTCTCTCGCTCTCTCTCTTGCTATATGTTGACTGTATCATGCCCAGCCTCGGGCAGCGCTATTATTTAAGAATATGTTGACTGTATGAAAAAAAAAATACATGAAAAGAGGGCGCCACCCAGACGGTCCCATTTGGACTGTGCTCAGTGGCCCACCCCAAGGGCGTGAGACCCCTCTACCTATGTTCTGATCTATTCCGTTAACATCCCCCAGATATGAACGAGAATTCATCGAGACAACCTAGTAAACTGGCGCTCGGAAGAGACAAAACTCCATCCCAGTTGCCCTATAAAAACTCTGTTTTAACAAGCAACCAAGGCGCACTTAGCCCCTGTGTGATTCTGTCACAGAAACACACCTGAGCCAGCACTATGTATGCGTCGAGACCCAAACACATCAATGGATAGTCTAGCAAAACACCAAACATTGTTCCTCCAAGTCGCCTGGGAGAACGACACGGAGCCGTCGTGCTTCATGTACCTTCCTCTTTTTATTCAAAAAAGAAAGAACACAGACTGTCATGAATCCCTCGTGACGCCGCTGAGGGTAAAAATTGTTTACATTTTTACATCCCACCACCCTCCCATAGGGAGGAGACGGAAATCCCCAGAGAAACTTCCCACGCGAGCTGTATAGATTGAAAAGAATATATTGCAACATTGAGCCATGTAAAATTTGGGTTAGGGCTCTCCGAGGAGGAGGCACTGGACCAATACACACTCAATAATCGAATTGAATCGAATACACACACAATAGAGCAGGACTCCTTTTTGAAGTTCTACTCACCTTGACAATCTGAGGAGGAGGCTCTGAACTCTGAGGAGGCTCCCTCACAGGGAAGGAGAGTCCTAACTCACAGAAGGCCCGAGTAGGAGCTTCGTGAGGAGGAGCCCTGACCACTCCCTGAAACAGATCCATCATATGGACCTGAACAACTCACGGAAGTCTTACCAACAGAGACGCGCACAGTGACGTACTCTATGGCGGGGGAATTTCTGCGGTGCACACGACCAATCTTCCAGGGCGTGGGACCAGGAAACTCCCCCCCCCCCCCCTCTTACCCTGTAACGTGCCGAACAGCAACGTGACAGGAACCTTGAAGGACAGGAGGTTTTAACCCCTGCCCATCAAAAGGGGAGGAAAGGATTACCAGTTCACCCCTTTACGACCCCACACCCATGATACAATGTAATGACAAAAAAGAGCATGACACAGTCAAAGTCAGCTACATGAAGTGTCTAACAGCTTCACACAGCTCATGTGCTAACCTGCTATCTGATTTTTACTAAGGAAAAAAACACAGAATAGAGAGGGCCCCCTTAAGAGCCCCGGTACCAGACTTACACATGTGCTTCTGTGGCCAACCTAACCCAGTTATAGATCACAAGACACACACAACCCTTTATCACCACAAAAAATGGCAAGTACACTCTTGCTACAGAGGAACGCCGTTTTTCATAACGAGAGAATACATAATTATCGATTAGTATCGGCCACAGGCCTTGCTAAGCACACACGAAAAGTGACCAAACAATCTTTTCTTTAGGAAAATATAGTTTCTCAAGCGGTTTAGCACAACCCCAGCAACTAAGCTAAGGGCTACATCGTATCCCCACAACACAGTGACACAATATATTGTAAACAACATGTCTGAGAGGAGGGTGGGGAAGCCCCAGGGAACCGGGGGGAACACCCCTCCTACCTTACCCTTGATACGGCCCAGTTGAACAGGTAAACCTGTTAATATGTGAACACACTGTTCATTGTCATTACAGGCTGAGAAAAGAATTCATTCTTCACTCATATGTCACTAAGCATAGCTTTATAGGTTAATTAACCCCCTTAGTTGTGAGTACACGGTACATGGACACACATGATGTTTCTCAACACAACTAACCAGATCATTTTTACACATGTAACAACAACCCGATTTGTATGGAGAAGCTATACCAGTGACAAGACAATTCACACACAACACGCGTCGTATCCTCAATGTATTGCAGCAACACCCGTTTTGGAAAACATCGTTATTACAAAACATTTAGAAGGGAAGGAAGAAGATGTGTTTAAGGTCTGGTCGGGACCTTCCTACCGTGAGCGCAGGCCAAGTGAACTGCAGTCTGGCTAACGGGGCACCGACGGTAAACACAGCATTCCTGTGTTGACGACAAGTGCAGCGTCGCTGCGCCACCCGGCCACTACGGTTCCCCATGTTGACGCAGTCCTCGCCGGCCGGGCTCCCGGTAGGTTCGACTAACATCCTCTGTCAAAGATGACGTCATAGTCAGAGTGTTTAAGGCATGTTATAGTCACAGAACGTTCAACAGTGTAGCATTAAGCTAACAGCCGATCGGCTGATAGCAATAAGCTAATGTATACCAGCCTGGTAAACACAGCGAGCTAACGCCGCAGCTAACAGCTGCGCAGCTAACAGCTGACTACTGCTAAAACAGTAGTCCACAACTAGCACGCAAGCTTAAGCAGCTATCACCTGAATTGTATACAATGACAAAACAAGCCACACTTCAGACAGGCCGCCGTCTGAAACCCTCCTCATCCTTTAAGAGAGAAGAGAAAAAGAGATGTCAACACAGTTTACAACGGTGATTTTACCAGACATCCGGCGGAGCCAGCACAAGCCCCATCTGGGCTGCATCCGACTTGAACATGGATCTTCCGATAACGAACATCCATGCCCACATTTCCTCGTTAGGGTATACTCTCATTTGTATATGAAAGATGGGGCCTACACGGTGACAGAGAAGCATCCGCTCTAGAATCCTGGGATCACCAGAACCTAGCGCGGGCCACTAGATTAGCCATCATGGGCGTCAGGCCAAGATCCTCCGATCGCAGTTTTAAGCCGGGCAGAGGACCCTAGCCTGGGGTCGGCGTTTCGTAAATTGTTAGCTAACCCCCATAGCAGCAACAACAACCAGAGCTCGCAAGCCAACAGTACATACCCAACCTGGAAACCACCGCTTCTCACAACAGTCGGTGCGTCCTACAGTCCAGCTGTGTTGCTGGAGGGTCTTTACCCCATCCAGCCGCAGCAAGGAGGATTGTAGTTGGGAAGCATGTCAGCGGCGTGAGCTCCTAATATGAAAAAAACTGTGGAGGTTTAGAATGATCATCATCTTCCAGACACTCGAGTAACGAAGACAATATTGTCGTATTTTCTCGAAAATAGTGAGAGAGAAAATAAAGATATGATGTCAACGTATCTCTTGTTTTCCAACTTTCTTCTACTAACAACCTCGTCAAGTGGGGATCTACCGAAGGCACTTCCTTGTGGTGAAAGCGAAGAAGGAGGCGAGTAGGTGACCACACACCTCCTTATGAAGGTAAGCGGATGGGGGTGTGGTCAGACGAATGTTGGGATGTAAAGGTACATGGTGGAATTTTTTATTCAGTGCACGTGCACAAAGTGAAGTACAGTGCAAGTGTGATGCTGAGCGAGATCCATTACGAAATAGAACTGTTCAAAGGACCTGAGTATGTTATTTTCATAGAGGTCCCCAAACGTTTTAATTCTCTGATTGTGCCACTTCTTGCTTGGTAATGCCATCTCTAAGTGATTCTGGTAAAGCTGGGTTGATATGGAAAGGAGTTTTCCTGTGAAGTCCAATAAAGCTACCAAGATGTGTTTGAATCTCAGACCATGTTCTAGCTGTGTGTTTAATAAATGGGTTATCTGAACTATTCTTCAGGGTGTGGTACGACCGGACAGGGATGTAGCTCCAGATTCTGGGCCCCATGAAAGAATGTATTTGTAGGCCCCCAGTGAATGCGAGCGCGCATAAGCGCGCGAGCGGAATTTCTTTTGGCCATTTTTTTATTGATGAAAACGCATAATATGGTTTTTACCAATACATTCGGATCAGCAGTTCAGCACCTGCACTGTTGGTGGGTGAGCCTAGTAAAGGATGTCGCATTGCGTTCATCTTCATTGAATGGACCAATGCAATAGTCTACCAAAGCCCCCCCTCTCTCTCTATATATCTCACTCACACACACACACACACACACACACACACACACACACACACACACACACACACACACACACACACACACACACACACACACACACACACACACACACACACACTTCAGAAACAAACATAGTATCAATGAGAGCATCAATAATACACCTGAGTGATGTCTAGAAAAAAAAGAAAAAAAAAAAATGTTGGCCCCCCCCCCCCCCCCCAGTGCTGGGCCCTTGGAATCATCCTAAGGATCTCATATTTTCCCGTAACTCCAGCATCATTAACACCACGGTAACTCCCCTACATGTATCTGACCATTCCTTCATATCCTTCTCACTAACTCTCATGCTTAACCGAAAGGTCTTCACCCCAACTCAAACCGTCTCACTCAGACGCAACCTGCCCTCCCTATCCCCCTCCACCCTCTCCTCTGACATAATATCCGCTCTACCTTTGAGTGACACCTTCTCTGCTCTCCCCACAGAGATGGCAACCTCCACCCTCCTCTCAGCCCTTGCAACCTCCTTCGACAAGCTCTGTCCCCTCGTTGAGAAACCTGCCCGCCGTTCCCCACCCAGTCCATGGCTGACGGATGCAGTGAGAGAACAAAGACAGGTCCTGAGAGCGGCTGAGAGGAAGTATAGAAAGTCACGCCTCACTGCTGACATCGACACATATCACAACCTCTTGTTAACATTCTCCAAAACCATTACTAATGCCAAAGCTTCTTTCTTTCACCATAGGATCGAGGCCTCTGCCAAGAATCTTCGCAAACTGCATGCTACCATGTCCTCCCTCCTCACTCCCCCCCCACCTCCTCCTCCCTCATCTATTTCTGCCGAAGACTTTGCGATCTTCTTTGAGGAAAAAGTGGAGAACATCCGCAGCTCCTTCTCCCAACCCCCACCCATTCCAAACGCTGAATCGAGAACCTCATCCTTCACTCTGTCATCTTTCTCTCCCATTACAGAAGCCGAGACCCTGACACTGGTAACGTCGAACCGTCCGACTACATGCCAGCTGGACCAGCTACCCTCCCCACTCCTCCAGACCATAGCACCGGACATCCTCCCATTCCTAACTGCAACCATCAACTCCTCACTCAACTCGGGGGTGGTCCCCACCTCCCTAAAACAAGCCAGAGTCACGCCCCTCATAAAAAAACCAAACCTGAACCCCACCGTCATAGCCAACTATCGCCCTGTCTCTCTTCTCTCCTTCCTTTCTAAAACACTTGAACGTGCTGTATCCAACCAACTTACTGCTTATCTCTTACAGAATGACCTCCTAGACCCCAATCAGTCTGGCTTCCGGACTGGCCACTCCACAGAAACGGCCCTCATTGCGGTCACAGAGGCACTTCACTTAGCAAAAGCGAAAGGCCTCTCCTCTGTCCTGATTCTCCTAGATCTATCTGCAGCCTTCGACACAGTCAACCATCAGATCCTCCTCGCGGCCCTCGCAAGAATGGGAGTGGCTGGATCTGCGCTGACATGGCTGACATCATACCTCAATGACCGCTCCTACCAAGTGTCATGGAGAGGGACTCTGTCGGCCACCCGCCCCCTCCGGACGGGTGTCCCCCAGGGCTCGGTCCTAGGACCCCTTCTCTTCTCCCTCTACACTAAATCACTGGGTAACATTATCACATCTCATGGCTTCTCATATCATTGTTATGCCGATGATACTCAACTCTTCCTCTCCTTCCCTCCCTCAGATATCCACGTCTCTGAGCGGATCTCGGCCTGTCTGTCCGACATCTCCGCCTGGATGACGACCAACCACCTCAAACTGAACCTAAGCAAAACAGAATTGCTCCACCTGCCGGCCAAATCCTCCCCCCTGACCGACCTCTCCATCACAGTCGAGAATGCAGCTGTGACCGCGTCGCCGACCGCCAAGAACCTTGGTGTTGTCCTCGACGACCAGTTGAACTTCTCTGCTCACATCGCAGCGACAACCAGAACCTGCAGATTCCTCCTGAGCAACGTCAGAAGGATACGCCCCTTCCTGACAAAAGAAGCCACCCAACTCCTCGTCCAATCAACAGTCATCTCCCGCCTCGACTACTGCAACGCACTGCTAGCTGGCCTCCCGGCCACTGCCACCAAGCCTCTTCAACTCATTCAAAATGCAGCGGCCCGCCTGATCTCAAACCTACCGAAGTCAGCCCATGTCACCCCACTTCTTAGGGACCTGCACTGGCTCCCCATTGCTGCACGTATCCGCTTCAAGGCCCTCGACCTAGCATACCGTGCGGCAAAGGGAACCGCTCCCGCCTACCTCCGGTCAATGGTCTGTAACTACACACCCTCAAGACCCCTACGCTCTGCGTCTTCTGGCCGCCTCAGATCTACTCCTATCCAAGCTCCCGGAGGGTCATCAAAGAGAAGCCGCCTATTCTCAGTCCTTGCCCCACAATGGTGGAATGAACTACCCATCCCAGTTAGGACAGCCGAATCCCGTCCAATCTTTCGCCGTCGACTAAAGACTCACTTCTTCAACCATTATCTGAAATGATAAAAAAAAAAAAAAAAATCGAACCCCGACTAATCTTAATGTCATGCACTTGTCCTAATAAACTAACCTACACTGTAACACGCAACACTTTGATGAACATTGTTACTCAGCTGATAGAGTTATACCCTTCTTGCTGTCTTGTCGCACAGAACTTGTAAGTCGCTTTGGATAAAAGCGTCAGCTAAATGACTAAATGTAAATGTAAGCTACCCCCCCCCCCCTCAGCTACGCCCCTGCGACCGGATAAAAGGAATACCGACTGTAACTGAGGGGTACAATTCCCTGACTGTATTGATAAGTATGGTATCATTAAACCACTACCGCTTTATGTACTTTAATTACTGGCCATACAGTACACGATATATGAATATGATGAACACTTCCCACAATGAAATCGGTTCCAGTCAAAGGTATTAATCAAGTATTTAATGGAGCAAAAGGTACATAGGATACTTTACATTATTCTTTGAATGCACTTGTAAGGCAAAGGAGTATGCGTAGGCAAATCAATAACGAATGTCCATTCTCTGGTTACGCAGGAGGTAATTATACAACCTGAATCTTAGGGAATTATATCTATGGTGCACTAGTAATATAGCGGAAGATACTGGAAGGGGTTCCCACTGGTTGTAAGCCAGCAGGGGGGGTAGAAGATCTGTCGGTAGTAGGACGTCTGGTCAACGATGACTAGGGAGACTTCAGGTACAGAAGCCGGTGCAGTAGCCTCTTGATCCACAGACGAATACAGCTTGGTTCTCTTGTAGACTGTAGCTCCACAGGGAAGAAAGCTAGTCGGCCTCAGGCTCTCTGGGCCCGACTCGACTTGACTCCTCTCGGGGTAAATCCAACACGTGCAGGCGTCGGCGATTATCCGCTCCATAAATCACAGGACCAAAGCAAATATATTCCAGCCGCAAAGGGCTATGTAGTCGTCGGGTAGATTAATCCAGTGTACATGTCCATACGGCTCTCGTCTAGGCCTCCTCGGGTGAAAGCGCCATGCGGTCGGCCCAGCCTGGATAAGAACTCTAGCTAATACGAGAAAGCGTTGGAGATGCTGGTCACTGTAGAATTCTAACCGCACGATACACTATACGCAAATAGACTATTAAAGACTTAATAGAAATATGTCGCACTCGACGGTATAGCGCCAAACTCTGACAATTCAGTTATTAATTCGCACGCGGTCTCGATGCTCTATTCTGAGGCCAAACAGGCCATACTTCACCGCACGTTGTATCGTGGGTGAGGCTTCAACTTATCGGTAACATACTAAGGAAGGTAAGGGGCTTCTACATTCACCTACGCCGTATTTATACGCACAGTGAACAAAACTAGTTCCACTCTCATTTCTGTCGCGTATCCCTGGGCAAGGCCGGGCATGTCCAGACACATCTTGACGGTGACTTTGAACCTGACTCCGGAGGCCGGTCCCTGGCGCCGGTGGACCGCTGTCCAATAGGAGAATGAACTACTATGGTCTGGGCTAAAGGGTTATTCCGTGTATATGTACAAGGAATATACAGGGGATATCAAACGATATACAAATACTATGCAATATATATCAATAAATAAATATATATATTCGGTTTAATCTGATCCTTCGTAACAGCCGCCCCCTAATTAGTCCCACCTAATTAGCTAAGCAGAGACAGATTAACCGCACTGTCCTCTACTCAATGTCTGTTGTGAGGGGTCTGTCAGTTCACAAAGTCATGGGGTCATGGTCGTCATCGATGGTATCGGGGAGCCTTGGCAGTTCTATTAGCCTCGCCACGGGTCGGGTGTAGGTCCGCCCTTGGACGAGCACTTCGGCTGCTCGGACCTTTCCGTCGGCACCGGTGATCACTTTGCTTACGCGGCCAGCCGGCCACATAGCTCGGGGTAGTGACTGGTCGATAATCATGACGACTGTTCCTTCTGTCAAATTGTCTCTCTCTTTCACCCATTTCTGGCGGGTCTGTAGAGACGGTAGGTAGTGGAGTAGGAAGCTGTTCCAAAACTTGTCAGCCAGTACTTGACTGTACCTCCACATTCTTCGGCCGTTCGCTTCTTCAGGCCTGTACATTGTCTGTGGTAGCGCGGGGTCCAGCCGCCCCATCAAGAGTGTGTTGGGGGTGACTGGGTCGACATCTGCTACATCACTTGAGACGTAACCGAG
Source organism: Notolepis coatsorum (assembly GCF_963971535.1). Classification (NCBI taxonomy): domain Eukaryota; kingdom Metazoa; phylum Chordata; class Actinopteri; order Aulopiformes; family Paralepididae; genus Notolepis; species Notolepis coatsorum. The sequence goes on from NW_028171945.1 coordinate 34,326, forward strand.
GGGCTTTGAGTTCAATACTCCCTCGATCTCCGTGAGGACTGTCATTAGGACTTCTTCCGCCACGGTCTGGGCCCCAAGCACGGCGTACAGGGCTGTCTTTATTGAACGTACTTCTCGTTCCCAAGTTCCACCGAAGTGAGGTGCGTTCGGGGGATTAAACTGGAAGTCAATCTGGTATGGAGCGAGGTGGGTCTTAAGTTCTGGGCCCATAGCTTGGAAGCTCTCTCTCAGCTCTCTTTCTCCGCCTTTGAAGTTTGTCCCGTGATCAGACAACAATATAGACGGTTTACCTTTCCGCGATGTGAATCTTCGGAAGGCCATAAGGAATGAGTCTGTGCTCATGGTTGGAAGGAGTTCTATATGCATCGCTCGGGTGGTCATGCATTTGAATACAATACCCCACCGCTTCTCGGTGCCTCTTCCTTTCTTTATATACAGCGGGCCGAAACAGTCCATACCGGTGGAGTGAAAAGGCTTGTCGCCGAGTCGGAGGCGACAGGGAGGTAGGTCAGCCATCCGGGGTATACTGGGCTGCGCTCGCCACTTACGACAGTCTAGACAGGTTCGCTGGAAGCGCCGCACTGCTTCTCTCCCTTGCAGTATCCAATAACGACGTCTGATCTCCGCGAAGACTCTCTCTGCCCCGGCGTGATGCACATCCTCGTCGTATTTCTTTATGATCAGCTCTGTGACCTTGTGTCGGCTGTTTAAGACTATCGGGTACTTGACGTCATCCGGTAAGTCTGGGGCTCTCCGCAAACGACCACCCACTCTGATGAGACCACGGGCGTCGCTCTCGGGGGCTAGGTGGAGCAGTCTGCTGTCTGATGGGACTGGCTTTGCTCCCTGTAGACAGTCTAGCTCATCGGGGAACGAGTCTCTCTGGGCTCGTTGTAGTAGAAGAAGTTCCGCTTCTTCGTAGTCAGCTGCAGTAATGTCAGTAGTGAGCTGAACCTCTGGGTGGTGCCACAGGAATGTCTTTAGCTGCGCACTCTCTAGGGTGAGGCAATCGTCTATGTCGGGGTCTGTGGAGACGAGTGTGTTCAATCCACAGAACATAGATTTCTTGTTTTCTGCCTCCTCTTTACTTGCTTCCCGTGGGGTGGGTGTAGGCCACTCTTCTTCCGGGAGCTTGAGGAACTCTGGCCCGTCACTGTATAGGTTGTGACGGGTGAGGTCATCCAGGGACATTCCCCGGGTGATGACGTCAGCTGGGTTGTGTTTTGTGTCCACATACCTCCAGCTTGCTACTTCTGTTAAATCTTGAATCTCTGTGACTCTGACTCCCACGAAGACCTTGTATCTGCACGAATCAGACCGGATCCATGTGAGTACTGTCGTGGAGTCTGACCACAAGATTGTTCTTTGCACCAGAATGGTGAGTTCACGTTGGATTAACGTGGCGAGTTGCGCTCCTGCTAGGGCTGCGCAGAGCTCTAGACGCGGGATAGATTGTTGCTTTCGTGGGGCTATTCTTGAGCGAGCCAGGATGAAAGCAGTATGTATTTCTCCTCCCTCCTCTCGGGCACGCAAGTAGGCCACCGAACCGTAGGCTACTTCGGAGGCGTCGCTGAAAACGTGCAGGTCCATCTGGCACGTCTCCGGCCTCACTGTGGGTGGGAAGTAGCTGCGGCGTATGTTAACACCTGGGAGTGAGCTGAGTTCCGTCTCCCACTCTCTCCATGTGGATGCAAGGTGTTCGGGTATGGGGTCGTCCCAGCCCTGGTCCTTGTCCCATAACGCTCTTACAATCATCTTTGCCCTGGTGGTGTAAGGTAGAATACATCCCAACGGGTCATATTGTCTGGCGAGTGTTCTGTATACACTCCGTCCGGTGGTCGGTAGTGCAGTCGACCTTCCCTGCTCCTTGGTCAGGGGTGTGCGTTTACAATGGAGCGAGCCTGTTTTGAAGCGCCAGACTAGTCCTAATGTCATTTCTTGGGCTTCTCCTGGGATGGTCGCCATCCAGGTCTCGCTGCTTGCTGCCTTGTCCTCGGGGGAGAGGCTGCGCAATACTTGCGGGTCGCTGCTGGCCCACTGCCTGAGATCAAAGCCGCCTTTGATCAGGGAGGGGCGGAGCTTGAGTAGAAGGGCCTCGGCTTCTTCTGGCGTCGAGACGCTTTGCAGACAGTTGTCCACGTAGAAACTATTTTCTACACTTTTTCGGACCTCTTCATCAGCTGCTGGGTCCTCTGCGACGTGTTTTTGCAGTGCAAACGTAGCACAGCATGGGCTGCATGTGGTTCCGAAAGGGAGGACTTCCCATTGATAGATGGCTGGTTGCTCATCCCCGATCCTCTCTCTCCATAGGAACCGCAGCAGGGGCTTGTCCTCTGGGGAGAGGCTGCGCAATACTGGGGGGTCGCTGCTGGCCCGCTGCCGGATATCAAAGCCGTCTTTGATCAGGGAGGCGCGGAGCAGCGCACGACGTCGCCAGTCAATTTTCTTTATGTGTCCCGCTGTGATTAGCTTGTTAATCTCAGCGCGGTACACAGTCTCTTGAGCGGGGTCTCTGGCTAGGCGCCGCTCTGTGTTCAATAGATACCGCTCCGTCGCTTCTTTTGGGGCGTGGAAGGTGGGCATACCCTCTCGCCTCAAGAGTGGAGTTGCGTATCTCATCACTCCGTTGACTTTGACTCTCTTTGTCCCTTGCTCAAGGAGTGCTATGGCGTAAATGTCTTCCTTGGAGCGAATGTCTTTCTTTTCGTTCTTAAAGGGCTTTGTCTCTAGTGTCCATAGCCTCTCGACATGCTGTAGGAGGGTGGTGTCTTCTTCTGTCACTCTGGAGTGGAGGCAGCTAGTGGCTGCTGTTCGGTTAAGAGACTTAGCGAGGGGGCCTTGTAATGTCCATCCTAGGCGGGTCTCGACTGCTGCAGGACAGCCTCTGGGCCCTGTGTGGACCCGGTCTATCGGGACTATGAGGTCTGCATGGTCGGAGCCTATCAGCAGGGTCGGGGTGGCACCGTCTATGAGCGGGATAGGTAGTTGACGCAGGTGCACATATTTATCCATCAGCTTGGCGATGGGGTAGGTATACTGCGACAGGCCTATTTCTTGGCTGGTGAAAGCATTAGTAATCCTATACGTCTCTCTGGCTGCCCGCTTGCTGCGATAGTGAAGGAGACATTCTCGCCCTTTATCATCTTTAGATCTCTTCTTATTGTCCGAATCGTCATCTGGTTTTCGCTCCCCCGCAGCCCCAGCTGGGCCGCAGCGGATGCGAGGAGAAGGGTCTTCTCTGACCCGTCGTCAAGGACGGCGTAAGTGTCCATGACCTTGTCTTGGTAACTCAGTGTTACGCGGACCACCTTTAAGAGCACTCGGGCGCCCCCGCTGCTGGCGGGGTCAATGTACATAACACTTGCCTTTGTGCTGCTTGAGGGTGCGGGCTTTCTTCTGTTACTGTCGTGTAGGACATCTAGGTGGGCTCCGTCACACCGACTACACCTCTTCTTTAAGCGGCACTCGGCTGCCATGTGACTGCGCGCACATCGGTAACAGCGTCGGTTGGACTTTATCCATTGACCCACCTCGTCGGCGGTCATCTTCTTGAATGTGTCACATTGTGACAACCAGTGTTCTTTCTCGCAGTACGGGCACACCATCTTCCACTTCTCTTTCATCGAGGGGGTACTGTGGTTCTTGCTGCTCGGTACTGGTTCTGATTGGTGCATGACGGTCACCAATCTTCGGCCATCGTTTGCTCTCCTAGGTCCCTCTCTGGAGCTTGGGGTGCTCCGCATGAACGTATCCAACCGTAGGCTGTTGACTTCTCTCGCCAGGAAGTCGGCTAGGTCTAGGAGGGATGGCTCGGGACCGTTAGGATCACGGTGGTCTCTTTGCCGCCTGAAGCGCTCTTGTCGGGCGGGCGGAAGCTTCTCTAAAATCCTCTCGACATTAGAGTTTGCGTACAGTTCGTGCATACCCTTTTCTCTTTGCGCCCCCAGCATCCCTACCAGGGATTGTACCTTGATAGACAGGTCATCTAGTGAGCGATTGTCTGTGGCTGGGGGTAGGCGGTCAATATGCCTTATCTCTTGTATTACGTAATCCCATATACGTCCATATCTTTGGTCGAGTGCTGCTAGAGCCGCTGTGTATGGGGTAGTAGAGGTGGCATAGGCCAGCGCTATATTGTGCGCTCGGGGCACCTTGAGGTGCTTCAGTAGGATAGCATACTTGTACGGTTCGTCTGTTACATCGGACATCATTGTCTCTAAGCACATTCGTAGCTCGGTATACTGTGCTCTGTTCTCGTGGGTGAAGTCCGGAAACGTCGGTGTGCCAATGTATGATGCCATGGATGGCTGGCACATCGGTGAGCGTTGGAAGAGAGGCCTCCTAGGCGAGTCTCCTCTTACGCCTCTTGGTGGGCTGGTACCTGCTGGGTACCATGGCCCGCGTATCCAGGTGCTATTCCTCGGGGCTGGTCGTGCGTCAAGCTCACCCGTGAATTGAGTCGGGGGTCTGTAGCGCAGAGCCGCGGGGGTAGAGCCTGGGCTGTACTGGACCTCCTGGTCCTGTGGAGTTCTGTGCTGCTGTCGGGCTTGACTCTCCTCCTCTCCCTCTTCTTCTTGCTCTGGCAGGTCCTCTAGATCCTGTAGTCGTCTATTTAGCCTCTCCGCGGTGTAGACCGTTTCTTCCTTGTAGCTGGTCCTCACGTGGACCGGTCGGGGAAGGAGTTCGGAGGGGGGTATAGGCTCTCTCTGGTGGTCGGGCTCAGGGTCGCTTGATCGGGTAGGGGAGGGTGCCCTTGACCCGTGTCTTGACGAGGCCCTGGAACCCCGTGCGGAGGGAGGGGGTGTCGCCCTGGCGATCAGCTGCTCCATTATCTGCGCTTGTAATCGGTCGCGCTCGGCTTCGCGCTTGGTGAGAGCGATGTCGCGCTCTACTTCTCTTTGGGCACCGGCAGCGGCGCGCTGGGCTTCGGCGGCGGCGCGCTCTGCTTCGGCGGCGGCGCGCTCTGCTTCGGCCCGGTCTCTTACCATATTCTCTTCCGTCTGAAGGCGTCTAATCTCTAGACGTATACGATCTTCGTCGCTCCGTTGCTGCGCTTGAATGCGTTCTCTTTCCATGGAAGAATGTTCGCGCTCGCTAAGCATCTGTGCTTGGAGTCGATCGCGCTCTGCTTGGAGTCGATCGCGTTCTGTAGAGGCTGCTAGGCTGGTGAGGAATGCCTGTGCCAGCATCTTGTCCGCCCCGCTGGGGGAAGACGCTGGTTGAGGTGATCCGCTCCCGGCAGTACTCGTTGGAGATCTGCTCTCCTGTGGCGAGTCCTGGAGATCCATCTCCGGGGTCTCTTCTTCTTGTAGCGGGTGGAGTTCCATCCTTGGAGAGCTGTCTTTATCCTGGAGCTCTCCGGGGACTACTTCTTCGGTCTTGGCGGGGGGTAAAGTCGTGTCAGGTCCCTCCTGGTCCCTACCGTGAGCTTGGTCAGTTACATTAGAACCCACTAGGGCCTCTATTGGCTGGGTAACCTGGGCGATAGGGTCGGACATAATTTTACTATCTACTTTTTCCGCGTTTACCGTCTGTAGAAGGCTAGGTAGTATATTGGCAACGTAATCCTCTAAGTACTGAGGTGTCTGCCGTCTACGCTGCGGGCGATCTACTTTAGGAGAACCGTTTTGTGGAGTGTTCATCATAGGCCATGTCAATATTAATACCGCTATATTAATATTACACTAGTTACCCTCCGGCTCGAAGGACCAATTGTAACTGAGGGGTACAATTCCCTGACTGTATTGATAAGTATGGTATCATTAAACCACTACCGCTTTATGTACTTTAATTACTGGCCATACAGTACACGATATATGAATATGATGAACACTTCCCACAATGAAATCGGTTCCAGTCAAAGGTATTAATCAAGTATTTAATGGAGCAAAAGGTACATAGGATACTTTACATTATTCTTTGAATGCACTTGTAAGGCAAAGGAGTATGCGTAGGCAAATCAATAACGAATGTCCATTCTCTGGTTACGCAGGAGGTAATTATACAACCTGAATCTTAGGGAATTATATCTATGGTGCACTAGTAATATAGCGGAAGATACTGGAAGGGGTTCCCACTGGTTGTAAGCCAGCAGGGGGGGTAGAAGATCTGTCGGTAGTAGGACGTCTGGTCAACGATGACTAGGGAGACTTCAGGTACAGAAGCCGGTGCAGTAGCCTCTTGATCCACAGACGAATACAGCTTGGTTCTCTTGTAGACTGTAGCTCCACAGGGAAGAAAGCTAGTCGGCCTCAGGCTCTCTGGGCCCGACTCGACTTGACTCCTCTCGGGGTAAATCCAACACGTGCAGGCGTCGGCGATTATCCGCTCCATAAATCACAGGACCAAAGCAAATATATTCCAGCCGCAAAGGGCTATGTAGTCGTCGGGTAGATTAATCCAGTGTACATGTCCATACGGCTCTCGTCTAGGCCTCCTCGGGTGAAAGCGCCATGCGGTCGGCCCAGCCTGGATAAGAACTCTAGCTAATACGAGAAAGCGTTGGAGATGCTGGTCACTGTAGAATTCTAACCGCACGATACACTATACGCACATAGACTATTAAAGACTTAATAGAAATATGTCGCACTCGACGGTATAGCGCCAAACTCTGACAATTCAGTTATTAATTCGCACGCGGTCTCGATGCTCTATTCTGAGGCCAAACAGGCCATACTTCACCGCACGTTGTATCGTGGGTGAGGCTTCAACTTATCGGTAACATACTAAGGAAGGTAAGGGGCTTCTACATTCACCTACGCCGTATTTATACGCACGGTGAACAAAACTAGTTCCACTCTCATTTCTGTCGTGTATCCCTGGGCAAGGCCGGGCATGTCCAGACACATCTTGACGGTGACTTTGAACCTGACTCCGGAGGCCGGTCCCTGGCGCCGGTGGACCGCTGTCCAATAGGAGAATGAACTACTATGGTCTGGGCTAAAGGGATATTCCGTGTATATGTACAAGTAATATACAGGGGATATCAAACGATATACAAATACTATGCAATATATATCAATAAATAAATATATATATTCGGTTTAATCTGATCCTTCGTAACACCGACCATGGTATGGCATTAGAGATGTTTCGATAAAAACTTTTCCTTCCCGATCCGATTCCGATACCAGTGCATACATTTAAAAAAATATATATATAATTATTATATTATATAAATTATAAAACTTAAAAAAAAATGTACAGCTACTGTTTTATACTGTTTTTTAGTAATAACTAGAAAGTAATGGCATTTATTCAACAACAGGTGATTGTATAGATTAGTATTAGTATCATTAATTGACAACTATGCTCAATGAGTTCATCTACGGATAGGTTGCTGGGACATTAGTTCCGCATGGACGTTATACGTTGTTGCACTTGCTACCAGAAGGCTCCGGTTTAGTTAGCTAGTAGTAACGTGTATGTTGTGATTTTCGATGCAAAATAAATATTCAACATTCTCTTTTGAGACTCCGCCTCAGACTCTTATCATTTGGCACTAAACGCTAAACATTGTCACCGGTATGGCTGTCCGCATTATGTCATTAATTGCGTGCATGTGTGGGAGAGGTCGATCAGTACGTTAGCGTGAGCTAGGTTAGCCAGTTAACACGAGAAAACGTTAGATGGAAAGAATGTAACGTTACTGGTGAAAAAGTTATTTACCTTGGAATACTCCTTTGCCAACTTGCTGTACTTTGCTTGCAGGTCTGCAGCCACTATTGCTGGATTATGAATAGTCCCAACTTTAGCCAAGGTAACGTTAAGCTAAAATTAGCTTTTCAGATAGCTCTTCAGCTAATGGTAATAACACCAGCAAGCAAACACATCAGAGCTCCCCGTCACACTGCTCTGTCGGGACGATGGCATTTAAGAAACTATCTGCTGTTAAAATGACAAACAGCATTGACACTTTAATTCACGGTCGATTAAAAACACGTTTGTTTTATAGTGCTCACTCTCAGCTAGGGTTGCCACCTTTGACCAATAGAAATAAGGAACACTTATCATCAAGCGTGCACGTAGAGCATGCGAGAAATCTTTTTGGGCGGTTTTGGGCAGTTTTTTGGGTGAAAATGGGCGGGTTTTGTCACTATACATTGTTTTTTACTTTATTTTGGTTTTAGGGTTAGGGTTAGGGTTATGTTATTTAATTATTTTGGGGAGCCAGCCCCCCAAACTCCTGAAATGCATAGAAATCTATGAAATCTAGGGCGGCTACGTGGCGTAGTGGGCAAGGCGCTCGCCACGAAATGCTGGAGACGCTGGGCTCGTCAGTTCGAGCCCAGCGCTCCACATTTGCTTTCAGTTTAGCTGGTCGTCCGTACTAATACACATTGGCCATATTAGGGGGTGGGAAACTGATGGGTGGGGATCGGGCGTTGTGGACAGCGACTCCTACAGGTCGGTTGGTGCGCCTGCGCAGTAGAATCAGGAAGTGTCGAGGGCAGCGTGAGCCTCCCATGAGTTACTCCTCGCCACTGAGAGATCGAGCTGCGCAGGTGAAAAGATGCGACTGCTGTTACCTCAAGTACCGGAGGGGACTTGTGCTATGTATGACTTAGTCCACATTGCAGCCGGCTTGTGGGAGGCAAGAAACAGCGTCCGTGACAGAAGAGGGTTGAATTGGATGATACGAAATTGGGATGGGAGAAAATATAGAAAAATGGGAGAAAAAGTGGATCAAATAAAAATCTATGAAATCTAAATAAAACAATCTATGACATTTATATTCAAAAGAGCTAGCCCCCCAAACCCCTAAAATACATAGAAATCTATGCATTTTGGAACAGTTACTATATAGTCAAGAAAGCATTTAGTCATACTTAATGTTTAAAGTGCTTTATTTGCATTTAACATTGTTTAAATAAATTGGCTGAACTATAGCCTCAACTTGAGCATAATACTGTATGCATATAAAGTGCTGTAAAAACAAAGCCTGGGAACACTTTTACTGAAAGAGGACAATAAATGAAACACTTGTGTGACCCAAATTAAAAGATTAATAAAAAATAAAGTGCAAAGAAGAGTAGGCTCCGGGCTGCCAGGGCAGGTAAATAGAAATACTGACATCTAGTTAAAAACACAACCAGATAAATAAGATGTAATATCCCATACAGAATCAATCTCAGGAGATGTTTCAGTCATGAAGAACTGTGACACCTGTGCTTGGGTCCTTTCTTTGCGTTCTTATATTTCGGGAATGTTGTTCTCCTGATGCATGCTGTCTGATGTCAGTCAGTCCACCATGCGCCACAGAAAACACACGCCTACATACTAATGCAGTTTGCTTTGTAAACATCTCCACTGACGCTATCAAAACAGGCCAGTTCCCACCACGGACGCAGGAAGTGGGGGTGCGGCGGGTGCGACAGCACCCCCTGCTGGCGGGGAGTGTAACTGCAACTGCAAGGTTGTTTTGGCCTTTATTCCATTGTAATACCGAGGCTACTCAATGTCACAGAGCGGAGCGGCACTGCAGATTTACCCTATTCTTGGAATTCATTGCCAGATCCTCATAGGGGCGCTGTCTCGATAATGCAGTGTTATTAAAGCAGCGTGTAGCCGATGCATGAACCAGTTGGGATTCGAATAGACGCGGCCTGGAAGCGTCAACGCGGAACTGGAAATCCGTTGGTAAAAAAAATTGCGGCCTGGAATTGTTTTTGGGACGCGCAGTAAAGGAATATATCTGTTGGCGATGTTGTATGCGGGAACAAATTGCAGAGAGGGAGGACTGACTGAAGTGGAGAGTGTGTTTACTTGTGTCTCAGAAAAGAAATGTCTCCAAAACGAATATCTGATTTCTTTAATAATAATAACCTGAACTTGCTGCATATGCATCAGGATATTCTGGACTCACTGGACATTCATGTTGTCATGAAGGAGTTTATTTCCACCACTCCTGAACGCAAGACCACCTTCGACTGTTCTACGGTCTTGTGTAATGTGTGTTTATTATCGCTCCTGCACCGATTGTTGTTGTGAGTGACAGTGACACACACACACACACACACACAGATCCTGTGCGGTGTGCGAAACGAAAGTCCAAACGCTAGTTGTTGCCGCTTGCGTCTAAATCGACAATAAATCGTCTTCTGATTAGAGAAAAAACTGCTGCATTTCGTGTGTGAACTGTCCACATGTTGGTGTTCAAGTTTGTCTGTTGTAGTGTAAAATATTGATCTTCGCGCATGCATTTAATATGACGTTATTATTATTATTTATCTCCGACTCCGACCCGCACCCCCAAGTCTGACTGGCTTCCTGTGTGCCTGGTTCCCACTCAGGTCTGTACTTCTGGAGGCGTTTTGTCTTTTTAGGACGCGGTGGAGTGGTGTCTGCTGTAGACATTTTCAAACGTCTTCGAAAAGAAGTCACGCAGCGCTGCTAGCGCACGCCTATCATACCAGAGTTGCCAAGTCTGTTTATTTTCCGCAACTTTTGGACACACTTTTGCTTGTTTTTGTAGGTCGACTGGCTCATTTCTCTCACTAAACTGGCAACCTTAAAATACGGGACAAAGGGCGTCCCGTATCAGTTCAATACGGAACGCGTCTTTTAGTTTCCAATTACGGGACGATTCCGTATTTTAAGGGACGGGTGGCAACCCTACTCTCAGCAGGAGGATACCACACGTGTTGTTGATAAATTACGTCATATGGTATCGGAGGCTAGACTTTCACCGATACCGTTTTTTTTGGCAGTATCGGAGGCATTTCCGATACTGGTATCGGTATCGGAACAACTCGATATGGCATTGTTCTATTTGTCTCCAAGCAGGTGAATTAGTTGACTCAGTCTGCCAAATCCATAAAGCCCTTGCTTGTGCTTACTTTACTTACTTAGGCCCATCGCTCCCAATGGAGCATAGGCCATCTACGACTTTTCTCCATCCAACACGGCTTTGGGCTGTCCTTTCCGCCTCCCCCACCCAGGTAGTTCCTTGTCTCTTGAGCTCCGCCTCAGTGTCCCGCCTCGAGGTGTTCTTGATGAATGCTGCTCTGGCTTTGCCTACTCTGGCTGTGACATCGCCATCTGTGCCGCCCTTCTTATCCAAGATACTGCCTAGGTAAGTGAAGGAGTTGACTTCCTGTATGGATTCATCACCTACTGTGACTGTGTTGTTGGTAGAGGTGTTGATCATCATTAGGTTGGTTTTCTTCCTGTTTATTCTCAACCCAGTCTCAAGGGATGTAGTTGCCAGCTTGGTTGTCTTGTCCTGCATCTGGTTGTAGTTGTGTGACAGGAGAGCCAGGTCATCAGCAAAGTCGAGGTCATCCAGTTGTGTCCATAGGGTCCACTGTATGCCGTTTTTATTTCCTTTTGTGGTGGTCTTCATAATCCAGTCTATGACTAGGAGGAAGAGAAAGGGCGATAGGAGGCATCCCTGACGCACACCGGTCTTGACCTCAAAACTCTCTGACAGTTGGCCTGCATGTAAAACTTTGCATGATGTTCCTTGATAGGTGTTTTGAATCAGAGTGACGATTTTCTTTGGGATACCATAATGCCTCAGCAGTTTCCACAGAGTCTCTCTATCCACACTGTCAAAGGCTTTTTCATAGTCTATGAAGTTTATGTATAATGGAGAATTCCATTATACATAATACACATATACACAGGGTGGTGATCTGGTCCGTGCAAGATCTGTTGCTCCGGAAGCCTACCTGCTGGTCTCGAAGCATGGGATCCACAGCAACACTCATTCTGCTTGTGCAGCCCAGTAATATCGTTGGAAGTCAGGTAGTTTCAGTCCTCCACTCTGGGGTGTATTATATAGGGTTTTAATTTTTATTCTAGGGACCTTCCTCCTCCATATGAATACAGATATTATCCTTTGTAATTTCTTGAAGAAATTCGTATGTATAGATATAGGGAGGGTTTGAAAGAGGTAAAGAAATTTAGAAAGAACGTTCATCTTAATACAGTTCACACGTCCGATTAGAGAGAGAGATCCATCCAGATAGATAGAGAGCTGCATCCATCTTGTAAGTATCCGCAGGACGAAACAAGATGGAGTTTTGCTGCATGAATAAAGAAGGTGTCAATCCTAGAGTAGCTGTTGTGCATGTGCGAGTAGAAGCTATATTCACGTTGAGATATATGCCCTTAAATCAAATCAAATCAAATCTAATTTATTTGTAAGGCCCGACAACACACGTTAATGTCCCCATGGGCCGGACATGTCTTCTTTAAACAAGTCAAGAAGAAACGGAACTAGGCAGAACTTGGAACTAGGTCGGAACTAGGCAGAATCTGCATATGGCTCGCTGATAACAAACTATCATTACACATGGGCAAAACAGAGTCCATTCTCTTCGGTTCAAATAACAAACTCAGCAAGACCGACGGCTTCTCAGTTACAGTGGGTGAGGCTAATCTTTCCTGAGACAAAATGGCATCCAATGTAATAAAAAAGTCAACCAACAAACTTGATTCTTGTACCGGATCTCCTCTCTGGTAAACAAGAATACCCTGAAGACTCTGGCAGGAGCAAGGGTACTACGACTATGCTTGCACCTCATGGTACCAAAGCACCTCAAAGGCGCTAAAAACAAAATTACAAACATCTCAAAACAAACTGGTTAGACTACTGCTTGACCTGACTCCAAGAACCCACCTCACCCCTGCCCACTTTGACAACCTAGGATGGCTTAGAGTAGACGACAGAGTACAGCAACTTGCAATGGGCCTGGTCTACAAGATACACTACACGACCAAGGTACCCATGTACTGTACATGTCAAAATACTTCCCAAAGGTCAGTGAATACCACGATCACAACACCAGAGGGAGCTCCACAAATCATGTTAAACCCAGATATGGCTCAAACAAGGGACTAAACACAATGACAATTATGACAATTATGCCACATCAATGTGGAACACCCTACCCAGAGCTGTAAAGGAATGTGAATCACTACCCACTTTCAAAACCACTCTCAAAGAACACCTACGGGAGACTGCAATTCGAAACTGGCCCCTGTAAATGTCCTAACCCAACTCCCTCCAATGTACAGTAAATGACCAAGTATGGTTTTGTCAATATTCCAATGTACAGGGAGGGAGAACAGGGGAAGACATTCGGCAAATGACGGCGGGTCCGGGAATCGAACTCGGAGTCAACCAGATCTGTGACGCAGCACGGTATTCCCCGACGCTATCTCGTCGAGGTACATGGTGAGCTACTGGAGCTACCCCCAATGTACAGTTTTGCTTGTACAGTTGTACAGTGTTCCCCACCCACCCCTCCTACCCAACCCCCCACCCCCAACCCCACCCACCCAACCACCTCCAATGTACAGTGCAATCTGTTAATAAAGTTTTCAATCAATCAATCAATCAATCAATCAATCAAACATCACAATAAGTCAAGAACAAAACAAGAACACCATAAGGTCCAACAAATTTAAAATAAATGCAAAATAAAGTAATGCAACACTCCCAGACATACCCCATGCGAAGGTAAGTAAAAACTCAATAAAACCTAGCAATAGGAAAAAATGCACCACAGGCAATGTGGAGGAGAGAAACCTTAGAAGGGCCATTCAAGGGGGGATCTCCCTTCTTAGATGTCGGTGATAGTAGTGTTGCAGACGGACAGTTGGTAAGCATGCACTCATGTGTGTAGTGAAACACAGATGAGTGCATGCAATAGCAACTGAACATTTTGAAAGATTAAAGATAGAGCTGATAGCGGATCTATTTGAGGCACAGGGGCGGCGCAAAGAGGGTCACGTCCTCCCCGTCTTAATCACGGGACGGGACGTCCGGCACTCCAGCACTCCGGCAAGAACCCCCGCGTTTCATTGTATACTTGTATGCCGTCATGGCCGCCTAGTTATAGTTGAAAGTGGGGGTGCAATTTTTTTTTTATAATTTTTTTGATATTTTTTTCATTTAATGAACCTGTACGTGCAATTTCCTGCAATATAGAGCCTTCAATCTTGACCAATAAAGCTGCTCTTTTCACTATAAAACTCAGTTTATATTGCAGTATGATAGCCAATTACTATAATAATAATATATTAATATATATATATTTATATACTGTATATATACTGTATATTTTTTTTGCTCTTTTATTTTTATTAAATCAATCTCCTTTCAAATAGGCCAAGTTTTTAATAAGAAAGAGAGAAAAAATACCAACAAGGAACAATAACAGGGTCTGCTGTAAATATAGCCTATTTTGTGTCTTAATTTGTTATGTTATCCTACACTTTAAGCTGTCTGATATTTCCATTACCTGTAACTCTTGGGTCTCTTTCTCTCCTTCTCTGCCTCCTCCCTGAGTCTGCACAGTCACCATATCATTCTACATTAAGAAGAGCAATACACTTATGAATACACTGAACCGGTTTGAATACACAATCTTTATGCTACTCTGTAAAGAAAGGGAGAGAGGGGGGGATATATAATCCAAGTATTTGTGTCTTAATTTGTTATGTTATCCTACACTTTAAGCTGACTCTCTGATATTTCCACTACCTGTAATTCTTTGGTCTCTTTCTCTCCTTCCTGAGTCTGTACAGTCACCATATCATTCTACATTAAGGAGAGCAATACACTTATGAATACACTGAACATCATTATGAAACATTTCTATTGCACCCTTACTTACAATTCATTATGAATTGAAAATGGGGAACCCTGATGTAAACAAGACGAAAGTCTTTCTCTGGTCTGCATCCCCTTAACAATTGTGTGTATTGAGCCGTACTGTACTGTACCCATTCTGCAATCTGTTATTGATTGATTAAAAATGTTAATAACATATTGCAGAATGGGTACAATATAGTACGGCTCAATACACACAATTGTTAAGGGATTGCAGACCAGAGAAATACTTTTGTTTTGTTTACATCAGGGTCCCCCATTTACAATTCATAATGAATTGTAAGTAAAGGTGCAATTAATACCGTGCAATCCATTATTTGTGGAGCCCGCCCTTTAAGTCTTTGAGCTATTAGGCTACTAGGGTTCTTACTTTGCGTTTTGGTGTACTGAAAAATGCTCCGATGTCTGTATTCTTTCTTTTTTCTGCCATGTTACCTGGTTGGCTGGACACACACACACACACATTTTCATTTCAGGTATTGTACCTTAAGATAATTGAACATCTTGATTTACCGTAAATCCTCAAATATAGGACGGGTCTTCTATTTACCTCAGCTGCAAAGAGCACCAGGCCTTTATTAGAGAGGCTTATATAAGAGGCAGGCCTTAATTTCTAAAAATGACACTCATGGACATAATCCCTTCATTTTCAGACTTTTATTGCATTATTATTATTATAAAAAAAATAAAAATAAAATAAAAGTAAAATCTTTTTTTGGGGGGGGGGGGGGGGGGGGGGGCCCTGCTCGCAAACGTTAAAATTTGCAAACGAAGTCAACGTTATCCAGCTGACGACACCACATATCTAGATATATGACAACGTTAGCTAGCGGCTAGCACTAAAGCTAATGCCAACCAGAG
>NW_028171945.1:50009-100381 GCF_963971535.1 Notolepis coatsorum
TTGTCCTTGCGAATCAACTAGCTGGGTAGCTAGCTAGCTCATTCGCAAGGACCATTTTGGGAATGAGCTAGTTGGTTAACCAGCTAGCTGATGGTGTTTGGGGGCGGAGGGTGTTTGGGGGTGGACCGGAGGGCTGTTTTGGGGCGGAGCAGAGGGTGTTTGGGGGTGGAGGGTGGTTCTGTCAGCTCATTGGTTGACAGAAATGACCAGGTTTGTAAACAAAAATGATATTTATTAACATAAAGGAAGCACAATATGGTAACTCAAAATGACCAGGTTTGTAAACAAAAATGATATTTATTAACATAAAGGAAGCACAATATGGTAACTCAAGGGTGAGCCAAGGCTTAATGTGTCACAGCAGCACAAACATTCCCCACATTTAACATTCACAAACACTGCATAACGTTAAATGAATGTTATGATGTTATGTTATTATGATGTTATGATGTTATGATGAATTGAAAATGGGGGACCCTGATGTAAACAAGACGAAAGTCTTTCTCTGGTCTGCATCCCCTTAACAATTGTATGTATTGAGCTGTACTGTACTGTACCCATTCTGCAATCTGTTAATACACTTTTCAATCAATCAATCAATCAATCAATCAATCAATCAATCAATCAATCAAGTAATTGAAATGCAAATACCAGCATCTGCGTCATGTACCACGCCCCTAGACGTCCGCCCCCAGACGTTGCTACTCATCTCAGCTAGTTCATTCGCAGGTTGCGAATGAACTAGCTGGGTACCCAACTAGTTCATTCGCAGGTTGCGAATGAACTAGCTGGGTACCCAACTAGCTCATTCGCAAAGATGACCTAGCTAGCTGGGTACCCAGCTAGCTAATGTGTCTTTGCGAATGAACTAGCTGGGTACCTAGCTAGTTCATTCGCAAGGATCATTTTGCGAATGAACTAGCTGGGTACCCAACTAGTTCATTCGCAAAGATGACCTAGCTAGCTGGGTACCCAGCTAGTTCATTCGCAAGGATCATTTTGCGAATGAGCTAGTTGGGTACCCAACTAGTTCATTCGCAAAGATGACCTAGCTAGCTGGGTACCCAGCTAGTTCATTCGCAAGGATCATTTTGCGAATGAGCTAGTTGGGTACCCAACTAGCTCATTCGCAAAGATGACCTAGCTAGCTGGGTACCTAGCTAGCTCATTCGCAAAGACACATTTGCGAATGAGCTAGCTCACTACCTAGGTTGCAAATGTGTCAGCTAGCTGGGTACCCAGCTAGCTAGGTAGCACGTGTCTTAGCTAGTTAACTAGCCGGCTTTGTCCCATAGGCTTTACACCAAATTTTGCCTCAGCTAGTAGCTAGCTCATTCGCAAAATGGTCCTTGCGAATGAGCTAGCTGGGTACCCAGCTAGCTGACACATTAGCTAGCTGGGTACCCAGCTAGCTCATTCGCAAGGACCATTTTGCGAATGAACTAGCTGGGTACCCAACTAGTTCATTCGCAAAGATGACCTAGCTAGCTGGGTACCCAGCTAGTTCATTCGCAAGGATCATTTTGCGAATGAACTAGCTGGGTACCCAACTAGTTCATTCGCAAAGATGACCTAGCTAGCTGGGTACCCAGCTAGTTCATTCGCAAGGATCATTTTGCGAATGAACTAGCTGGGTACCCAACTAGTTCATTCGCAAAGATGACCTAGCTAGCTGGGTACCCAGCTAGTTCATTCGCAAGGATCATTTTGCGAATGAACTAGCTGGGTACCCAACTAGTTCATTCGCAAAGATGACCTAGCTAGCTGGGTACCCAGCTAGTTCATTCGCAAGGATCATTTTGCGAATGAGCTAGTTGGGTACCCAGCTAGTTCATTCGCAACCTGCGAATGAACTAGTTTGGTACCCAGCTAGTTCATTCGCAACCTGCGAATGAACTAGCTGGGATGAGTAGCAACGTCTGGGGGCGGACGTCTAGGGGCGTGGTACATGACGCAGATGCTGGTATTTGCATTTCAATGACAGAGCGCATTTGATTGGGTCATTCTGAAGTCTGGGGGCGGGGCGGACAGCGGCCGTGGTTCAAGTTTGCAGTTCCGTTCAAATATAGTTGCGTCCCAAGATTCAACGTTACAGTAGTATAGTAGAAAAATGGCTGAAGTTGTTAGAATGTATGGCAATCTGTCTGACAAGGATATGCGAGATTTGTTGATAGAAAACGGAGAATTGAAAATGATTTGAGAGAATATACTTTATTAATCACCAAATGGGGAAATTGATTGCCACCAGACGTATGTAACATACAACACAAACAAAAAAAATATTATAATAGAATACGGCAAAGTGCTTCCAGACAACACATATGGATTAAAGAAATTAAATAACACACTATATATATTCTCAATGGCTTTCTTGCAGGGATGTACAGAAGATTCATTTGAGATGGCAGCGATCTGCCGATACTGTAGAATATTAATACAATAATAACTAACTACTACACAATTAGTATGTACGTTTATTATCTTTGTATTGCATGTTCTTTGCATGTTTTGTGTTCACATCAACCTGCAAAGGGACTAGATGGAAACCGTTTATACAGTAACCATCCACTTAACGTTTTATATTCACTAGGGATGCTCGATATTGGCTTTTTTACCGATACCGATATTCCGATATTGTCCAACTCTTAATTTCGATACCGATATCAACCGATACCGATATATGCAGGGTTTCCCCCCAAAAAAACTGAATAATTTCAGGTAATTAATAATTTCACTGGATGCATTCAAAAGGCTTTCTAAATGTAAGCATTATCTGTGCAAAATATGATAATTAAAAAAGTAAAAATTAACATTACATATCTCTTGTTGTTGAATTAAACCAACATGCATACTTTTGACAATAAATCAAATAAGAATTGGTTCTTACTTGCTTGCCTGGGTAAATAAAGGTTAAATAAATGTAAAAAAAAAAAAAAAAAATTTTACTGCCGATATCGGCCGATCCCTAATATTCACCATAGTGACTTACCGTTTTTAATAATACAGTAACCAGGTTACCATCCAGTGACTTACTACTTTATACAGTAACCACCCAAGTGTGTTAAAGTTTGTAGATGGAAATGAGTTTATAGCTACAATCTGGCATGTTTACATATAAATGTTTATTAAATAAATAAATTTAGTTGAATTTACAGATTAGTGTGATTGAGGTCTGCTCCACAAGCAGAACTGGACTGGAATCAAGAGTATTAATTTATATTTACAGCATATATAACCATAATAATTCTATATACCTACTTATACACCTGCATATAACCCATATAACTATGTATGATAGCAGTGTACAGTGGGGGAAATAATTATTGAACACATCAACATTTTGTTCAGTAAATGTATTTCCAATGAGCGTATTCAAGCGAAATTTGCACCAGACTTTTGTATTTGAATAAAAAATTTACACATGGTCCAAAGATGTTTATTAAAACATAACAAACAAACATTATGCCACATCAATGTGGAACGCCCTACCCACAGCTGTAAAGGAATGTGAATCACTACCCACTTTCAAAACCACTCTCAAGGAGAACCTACTGGAGGCGGCAATTCGAAACTGGCCTCTGTAAATGTCCTAATAGTCCAGTCATTATATGAAAAAACCTAGGACAAATTGCAACAGTAGCAAACTCAACTGATTTTGTATCCTCATTATGTCCTTAGTGAGGGAAAAAAACTCCCAAGGAATCCCATCATGGGAAAGTTTTGAAAACGACCTATATATGTTCATATCGATTATAACAGTGGTGAAAATTTTACTTTTAGATATCACTATAAAAACTCACAAGCTGATTACACACACAAAGACAAGAAAAAAAGTCAATCACAACTTCATTGAATTATTCTGTTTACTCATGCAAATCACACATTATCTTATTTGATATGCACCAATTAGCATACACGCTAGAACTAATCAAAACATTTGATAAAGAAATTTTTTTCTTCTTGGAATATTAGTAGATAGGCTCTGTGGAGCTCAGTCCACGAGGATGGGGCTCAAGGGTTTATGTCCGTGGGGATAGGTCCATGGAGATGGGGGTTTTTATAATAGGCGGAAACTACATATTTGTACAGCATGCAAAACACTACATGATTCTTGCACAAAACTACATGGGCTTAACATAAATTTGGTATGTCTGTATAGGGGAGGCTTGTAGGTACCCATGTAACCCATTTCATTAACATATATTGAGGTAGAAGGCCAAGGGACCATTTGAAAAATGGTGATGGCCATATTTCCCTCCCCAAAAAAAATCATCTTAACTTTGAATAATTAGGTATGTAGCCCCCTTTCCAATGAGGTAACATGACAGGGTTGGTCTCATTGGAAACCCGAGGTTGTCTAGAATCAAATGGTATCTTTACTTTTGAGCTACCTCAAAATTTGAACGCGTCACAATCTCTGAAAGACAGTGTCGTCAGTGATCCTGCCAGCAATCAAGTACATTGAAAAAAAACACATTTCCCATGATGGGATTCCTTGGGACTTTTTTTCTCTCACTAAAGACATATTGAGGGAGTTTGCTAATGTTGCAATTTGTCCTAGGTTTAGCCTAATTCTGGCCTATAATGACTGGACTATAGGGGTAACAAAACATTGAAAAAAAACACATTTCCCATGATGGGATTCCTTGGGACTTTTTTTCTCTCACTAAAGACATATTGAGGATACAAAATCAGTTGAGTTTGCTAATGTTGCAATTTGTCCTAGGTTTAGCCTAATTCTGGCCTATAATGACTGGACTATAACCCAACCCCCTCCAATGAACAGTTACCCCCCCCCCCCCCCCGCCCCACCTACTCAACCCCCACCTCCTCCAATGTACAGTTTCTTCCCCCTCAAATGTATATACTCTCCAATGTATATAATGTCATGTGGGGGGCATGTATCGCAGTTCTATGGCCCTCTTCTCCAATTCTGCTTCAACCATTTTTAGTTCCACCATCTTTTCTCTGGCGCTTCCTGAGGGTGTTGGATTTTGTGATGAGCTGGGCCAGGACCAGGACCCAGCCTTCCCGTAGGCGAGGAAGCTGTTATCTCTTGCTTCAACAGACAGAAAGTCCCCAAACTGTTGAGTAATCACATCACCTGAGACAAACAGAAATACATAATTTAGGTGCATCAGTCAGATACTTTTCATATCAAGAAGCACATTTTCATATCAAGAAACACATTTTATGATAATAAAATGTGCTGAAAACCCCCAGCCCTGCACAATGGTGCGGCCCCTGTTGAGGTCCCTGCTGCGATTGAAGATTTATATGACTCATTTAATTTATTAGGACAATGTTGTCTACTAACTTGGCCAGTGAGTCATCTAGTCTTTATATATGTCTATGGAGGAGACAGTGGCAACATTGTGCTCAGTACTCAGTGAATATGCTCATCGCCCCACAGTGCAGCTCAGGCTGTGTGCTGATTTCCCCGGAACATGTCTATGGGCTGGTGGGACAGCAGGCAGAACCAGGACTCGGTCAGAACCAACAGGTCCTCCGTCTGCTGCTCTGGCTTAAACACAGTACGGCACAGTTTACTACAGGCACTTAAGCATTCTTACTCTCACAACAATAATAAATATATTAAATATTAAATTGAATACGAGTTTTCAGACAAATAAGCAGGATTTCACATTTGATTATAGGACCATGTCTTACCCAAGGTACACAACAAACAAACTAGGCTCATATTGTTTAACGCTTCATCTCCCCTTTAAGGCCAAAACATGTAAAAAAAAATAATAATAATTTTTTATATCGGCCCAATCTTGATATCGGACCGATACCGATGTGTAAAGAAACGGCCATATCGGCCGATATTATATCAGCGGCCGATATATCTTGCATCACTACATGTGCCCAAAACACTGAGCTCAGGCCTTCTCGTGTCGCTGCGCCCCAAGCCACCACGACACGCACACACACCTGTAGAGACATCAGTTGTGAGATGGACAGGTTCGAAACTCAATTCTAAGAAATAAATCAACAGTTCTGGCTTTCCAGATTAATTTATAGATGAGGGAAAGTCAGTAAGTAAGAAAAATGAGGTGGCAGAAAAATTCAACAGATTCTTTGTTAATGTAAACTGGCAGAGGAGATAACCCCGCCACAAGGGGGAGGTGTTTCTAATTATTTTATATAACGAAACACAAGTACCATCTTCTTGAGAAAAACGGATAAAAATGAAATTATGGATACCGTGAACAAACTCAACTGGAAACCTCATATCAAATATGTCAGGACTAAATTGGCACGGAGTGTTGGTGTTTTATGCAAGATAAGGCACATTCTAAACCAAAAAACACTGTACTGTACACTCTTCCTATGGTATATGACTATATGAGCTACTGTGCGGAGGTGTGGGGTAATACCTACAAAAGCACTCTACAGCCAATATGCACCATGCAAAAAAAGCAATAAGAATAATCAACAATGTAGGATATTATGAACACACTAATAACTTATTTATAAAGCTACAAGCATTGAAATGTATGGATCTAGTGGATTTAAAAACTGCCCTCATTGTATACAAAGCCAGATACAAACTAATCCCAGGCAACATTCAAAAATGGTTCAGAGACAGGGAAGGAGAATATAACTTAAGAGGGAGAGGGAATCTTAAACAACAAATGGTACACACTACGCTGAAAAGCATGTGCATATCGGTGTGTGGAGTGAAGTTGTGGAATAATTTACCTGAATACATCAAACTGAGTAAACATGTAGCACAATTTAAAAAGCAGCTAAAAAAAACACACATTAGAGAAATACAGAAATGAGTAATGAGGATAAACAAAGTTATGTTATATTGTGTTATGTAGTGCTGTACTATATTCACTGCTGTCAAGTGAATCAATTTTATTTGATTTTTCTCTTTTAAATACCGGTATAAGTAAAAGTATATTCTATATTGTAATATACTAAATTAGGGCTGGGCGATATAACGATAACGATAAATATCGCGATATATTTTAATAATCGATATCGAATATCGAAATAAAAAAAAAATCGAAATTTTTTTTTTTTCCTTTTTTACCTGCAACAGGGCAGTTTTAAAACCAGAGACAGTGGACAGACCGTCTTTCTTGCCTGCAACTTAAAGTAATGGCTTTGCTTGTCCAAATGACAATACTGACCAAATTCAGATTTATTTCTCTCTTGTCCATTTATTTTGTTTGCTTTCTAATTTAAAATACATTTTGAAACCATCTGTACACAGTAGGCTATGTGTGCTAGCAGAACTAGACTCCAGTCACGAGTCACAGTGCGGTGGTTTGTCCACCAAAAAAGCGCCAAAAGATCGAAAATAAACTAGCAGAGCCAGAACTGTTCAACTCCTCTGGAGCCACAGCCAGCAGAGAAGCCGGTTTACTTTAGCTTTTAAACCAGCTGCAGCCTGAGAACTGGAGTGTGAGGGTGAAGATGGCGGCAATGACAAAGAATTTCTGCAAAATAAACAAACATCTGTTGTTAAAAAAAAAAAAAAAGTTTTTTTTTTTTTATACTTATAACAATTTGATAATTATCGATATCGAGAAATAAAATAAAATCATCATATCGTTATCGCGATATGATTTTTTTCCATATCGCCCAGCCCTATACTAAATTATGTTATATCTAGTCAAATTAATGGAAGAACAAACATAAATGTAAGGGGGTAGGGATCAATAAGCTTAGCTTCCCTCTACTCCTTTTTTGGACATGTCTGCTAACCAAACACATTGCTCTTGACCTTTTGTTTATAATTCCATGTAATAAAAACGGAGCTCAACGCATGCATTTTGTAGATCATTGGCTAAATGATTATCCAGTTTGACTATCGTCTACTACGAGCCACCGTACCTGTAGTACTACTGCTTACAAACTGCCTCGCTACTGTGAACCTGCTCTTGTCGTCACGTCACAACTAGATGTTAAATAAACTAGTCTAGATGGAAATAGGGGTCCACGCGCACCCCCCGGAACTTTTTATGCCACCTGATTTTTCTTAATCCTTAAAGTGTCTACTTTCAGAATCTGCCAGGTGCCAAGCTGAAATAATGTCCGAAAGGCTCCATTTTTAACCCTTTATTGCACCTAACCCAAAACCGAAACATTAAAATGTGATGTAGCAAGAGGCATAACCTTTGAAGTAAACAACATGGAGACAAATTAATACATTTGTCCATACAATTCTGACCCTAGGAATTCAATGGGATGGTTATTTTTGACATGACAACATTTTGACTGTATTTCTGGACAAAAAATACAATACAATACGCATAGAGTGAATATTTGGTGACAATAATTTTTTTTTTCAATCCTCCAAGTCAAGTCAAGTCAAGAGTTTTAATTGTCACGGCATACAGGTATACAATGAAATGCGGGTGGTCTTGCCCGCAACGATGTGCAATACAGTGGTACATATAATAGAATCAAAAGAAGAAACAACATTGTGCAGTAACAGATAGCAGGTAACATGGAGTGACATCTCGGTATCTGTACATAGTTATTTACAGCGCATGTGTGACATGCTAGTTAGCTTTGGTAGTGCAATACACTGTTCCTGTTATTCTAATTTAAAGTGTCCTTTCCTTTGGCCATAAGTGTGCGTGTGTGCGACATGAGTGTGTGCCCGCTCATGTTAAAGTGTTTATTTTGAGATTATATTGGGTACCAAGCTGAAATAATGTCTCAAAGGCTAGTTTGAACCCTTTATAGCACCTAACCCAATTTTTTTTAAATGAAAATATAATGTAGAAGAGGCATAACTTTTGAGGTAGACGACTTACAGAGCGAAAATACATTTTCCCACACAATTTTGATCCTAGGAATTCAAGGGGATGGTTATTGTTGACATTTGACAACATTTTGACTGTATTTCTGGACAAAAACAGCAAGAAATGACCAAACGTGTGTATGACCAACTACCTTTTCATTTTTTAAAGCACATAGTGAATATTCTAGAGTTGAACCTTATATACAGCTCAAGCATTACTGTAGATGAAGCAGTTAAATGTGCGTACAAACTTGGAACATCTGATTAACTACAAGAAGCAGCACTCACCCTCAATTCTCACATTATAAAGGCATTCAAAGAGTCAAAGGAGCTACCATGGCCCCCAACTGCACACAAGCTGGATGCTGTGAAAATGGATGAACTGCTCCCAGAGCATCTTGTACCATTTCTGAGCTCAGTGGTGACTGGGACACTTGATGAAGAAAAGTGTGAGAAGACGCAGAGGCTGGTCTATTCGATTACACAAGATGTGTGTCGAGTAGGGCTGCACGATTAATCGATTTTTTATCGAAATCGCAATTTGTAATGATGCAATTATCAAATCGCCTGCAATTAAAAAAAAATTAAATAAATAAGATTTTAACCAGGAAGTCCCATTGAGAGACAAGATCTCCTTTGCAAGGGAGACCTGGCCAAGATGACAGCAATAACATTTGCAATACATCACACAGCAATAAAAATTTGCGATACATCACACAAGAACATAATAAATGTGCATGTATACAATATATACAATACATCACATGTAAACACAAAAACAAAGCAGAATAGTCTACATGATAGTAAAAGTGTATAATACAGGGTAATACAGTAATTTTGCAGTTGGGACCCGACTACAGAAAGCAGCAACATTCTTCTTGTAGGAAGTTATGTAATACAGATTTAAATTCACCAAGAGAGACTGGGGTGTAAGTGGATAATGGTCCTGTAGCCCATTCCATGCCCAAGGTGCGAAGCTTGAGAAAGCTGTTCCTAGCTAACCCTGCTCAAGTCAGAGAAAACATCTGAGCCGAGTAAGGAAAGGGTGGGGGGGGGGTGGGGGCATCTCTCTCTACTGGTTCAATTAATGTAGAAAAACGTTGCACTATAAAAACGAACTGGATAGTTGATAATAAACATTTAACTTCATTAGCTGAAGTATTCTAAAATAATTTAAGCAATTCTCCTTTTCTGTGTGTGTGTGCACGTGTCTCATATCTCATTTGATAGTATTTACTGAGGATTGCCAGATAATGTTGATATTTAAACACAAAAATAATACAAAATATACATGATCATGCAACATAAAAAAAATTGTTGTAGGAACAGTTTGGGAGAGGGAGGTAAGGGGTTTTAGATTGTGTGTTGTGAAGTTTACTTCAGAGAGGGAGAGTAAAGTACAGGGAAAAAAAGGTACCGTTGGGTACCGTACCGGTATCGATTCCCAGGTAAAAAGAAAAATGTTCAGACTCTGTGTCCCGAACAGACCCACCGCGTAGGCCAGATGCAAGCCGCATTTTACAATAAACCTCTGTGGGGCTGCTTAAAAAAAATTATCGCAATCGCAATATCTGTCCGAAAAATCGCAATTAGATTATTTCCCAAAATCGTGCAGCCCTAGTGTCGAGCAGCAACTAACAGCAAGTGAAGTGAAACTCCAAAAGCACATCCTCCTGTGTGCCACACTTCGGCACCTCTATCGAAGCAAACATGTGAGTGATCAACTAACTTATTGCTTATGAGGTCCTACATTGTCATTGCTCAACTATGCTTCATACAGGTATTTGATATTGATACAAAAAAACATGTTTATCTTATTCTTTACAGCTCACAACCATCCTTTCACGACTAGGACACTCGGAGACATACGACTTCAGTATGGAACTTGAGACAGCCATGGCCAATGCTTTTGATGAGATGTCCACCAACATGACCCCTGAAATCACCACTGGCGAGGGAAACACTGTTTTTCACAGCGAGTGGGACAACCTGAACAGAATCACCACCAACGTTCATGGTTCAAATGTGGTAAACAGCGCCGGGGGAATCATGATTCAAGAAGTGAAGGAGAGCCATGTGAGCACCAAGAAAAGGACCCTTCCTCTCTATGACAGGTCATCCAAGATGAGAAGCCTTAAGATCACGCCTCCCGAGACGCTGCCAGAGCTGGCATTCAAAAGAGTTGGCCCCAAATTCCCCAAGAATGCCAACTTTACCCCTGCTGCTGAGGAATTACTGGGCCCCGACTATTGTAGCACACTGCTGGGATTCTACGACTTTACTGGGGAGGACTGTATCAGCGCTTTTAAAGGCAAATGCAAGGTGAATCCCCTGAAGAAGCTGGAAAAGACTCGTAAACTCCACAAAGCTTTCAGGCAGCTTGGTGCAGACTGGATGGTCACTGATGAGCTTCAAGAGGAGATGGAGAGCTTCACATGCATTATGTATGGCCAAGCACGGATGACATCAGTTGACACAGTACGGGTGAAAATGATGAGAAAGATGGTCGGCGCTGACAAAGTCCTGGACTCCAAGTCAAAAGTAGACCTGGAACGCCTGCCAAGGTCCGTCTCATTCCACATGTCCAGCGAGCCTTCTATAAGAGAGCAGACAAGGCAATAATCAAGAGCCCAAAACCACATGATCCAGGCATGGGCTGGGAGAAGACAGGAGAAGAGGAGGTGTTGGAACCGGTCTGGGCAATTGGACCCATCCTCCCTCCTTCTCTTGTTGAGGTACTGGCTCAGAGAGCAGAGTCAGAAGAGCATGCAGCCCTTGACAAGGTGACCGATTACGCCAACAATAACTTTGTCTGTGGGTAAAGTGGATGGAGAGTACGAGCATGAGGATGAAGAGCTGGAGATGGAAGAAATTGAATTAGAAGATCTCTTCAGTGACGATGAGGATGAGTAGTTTAGGTCAGCAAGTTGGTAGTGACATGAAAAGGTAAATGTATTGGTTGTCTACTTCAAAAGTTATGACTCTTCTACATTATATTTTCATTTTTAGATTTTTGGGTTAGGTGCTATAAAGGGTTAAAACTAGCCTTTGGGACATTATTTGAGCTTGGTACCCAATATAATTTCCAAATAAACAGTTGGAGGGTTGAAAAAAAAACTGATTGTCAACAAATATTCACTATATTCACTATGCGTTTGAAAAATAAAAATGTAGTTGGTTAGACACGCATTTCTTGCATTTGTTTGCCGTTTTTGTCCAGAAATACAGTCAAAATGTTGTAAAATGTCAAAAAAATAACCATTCCATTGAATTCCTAGGGTCAGAATTGTATGGGAAAATGCATTCATTTGTCTCTGTATGTTGTTTACTTCAAAGATTATGCCTCTTGAGTCTTGCTACATCAAATTTTAATGTTTCGGTTTTGTGTTAGGTGCAATAAAGGGTTAAAAATTTAGCCTTTCGGACATTATTTCAGCTTGGCACCTGGCAGACTCTGAAAGTAGACACTTTAAGGATTAAGAAAAATCAGGTGGCATAAACATTTCCGGGGGGTGCGCGTGGACCCCTATTTCCATCTAGACTAAACCCACGGTTTGATAAACCCAAGTGTGTTCATTGACCCACACGCAACTGAGGTACATATTAACAGTTTACACATTTGATGGTAGAAATCAGTTTGTTACCCTCATACCAAGATGGCGGCGGTCTCGTGACGTCAGAGTGTCTTCGATTTCAAATAAACTTGAGTAAAAGATAAAAGCATAGCAGATAGACAGTGAGATTTGAGATAGATAGATAGGAGGACACAATGTATTAATGTAACAGCTAATACAATTTAAACTTTGCAAACTCCCATACATGTAACGTTATTATGATAGATAAGCTGTAGCTGTAGCAGAAAACACGAGACTGAGTCGAGTCACCAAAATCGAAATGTTGAAACAGTGCCAAGCCAACACGAACTCAAACACACTTTAACCTATTGGTAAACAAACGTATTGTTGAAAATATACACTATGACTGCTGTTGTGACATGTTTAAGATCGTATTGACTAGTTTACACACTCACCTTCAAAGTTTCAAACCGCGGCGCTAACGTTAACTTGTTGATCTTAGCTCTGTAAATCGGGATCTTCTTCTCTGCTCCTATTTCCTAAATGTTGTAACAGCGCCACCACAAACTCGCAACAGCGCCACTTGTGGCCAAAAATATGACGATAGACAGACAATTGTTAAGCTGCATACAGTTGAGCGGTGATAGAATGTGATTGGACAAATGGGATTTAGGGGAGGGGGAGGTGACGCAATTCATTAGTCTTTGGGGGAGGGGTGCTTTTAGAAGTGTCTGTCTTTTAGAATTCACAGTTCAAGTGACTACAAACTTTGATTGATTGATTGAACATTTTATTAACAGATTGCAGAATGGGTACAGTACAGTACAGCTCAATACACAATTGTTAAGGGGATGCAGACCAGAGAAAGACGTTTGTCTTGTTTCCATCAGGGTCCCCCATTTTCAATTCATATAGACATTTATGACATACACAACATACATGACATTTATGGCATAGGGACATATAGGTATTTAGTACTGATACATTTGTGACATAAACGGTATTCAAATATACAGTACTGTTACCCCTAGATCCTGACAGAGTATATATGATGGGGAGGGGACTGTACATTAGGAGGGGATGGGTGGGTGGGAGAGAAATACATACGGCGGGGAGGGAATATATACATGCGGTGGGGAGGAGACTGTCTATTAGGAGGTAGTGGGGGTTTTGGGCATTTACGGATTTTGCCTAGTTCCGTGCTGAGGGTTTTTTCAACCTGCAACTTGTTCTTGTCAGAGACCAGCAGGGCTGAGTCGTCCGCAAAAAGGAACAAGTTGCAGTCACAAGCTGACGACATGTCATTTGCATAAATTAGGAACAGTAGCAGACCTAGTATGCTTCCTTGTGGAACACCACAGCTTACTGTGAGGGGGGGGGGGTAGGGTACCGTTTACCTCCACCATCTGCTCTCTCCCCTCCAGGTAGGATTGCATCCAGCTCACTGATAGACTATCAAAACCAATTGCTTTTAGCTTGTCAATCAGAATGGTGTGATTGACAGTGTCGAAGGCCTTTTGTAGGTCCAGCATGACCATGCCGCAGTATTTGCCCGCGTCCACCTCTTGCTTGATGTGGTCGTTCAAATAGAGAAGGCATGTGTCAGTGGAGTGGGATGTTCTGAAGCCAGATTGGAATTCGTAGATTAGATTTTTATCCGCGAGGTACTTTTCGACCTGTTCGTATACTATTTTTTCCATGACTTTCGAGATGGATGTAAGGATAGAAACAGGGCGGTAGTTGCCTGGGTCTAATTTGCTGCCCTTTTTGTGCAGGGGTGTTACTCTCGCAATTTTGAAGTCCTTGGGGACGTGTCCCTGTTTTATGGAGAGGTTTATTATGTGTGTGATGACTGGGGTGATGGCGGCTGCTGAGTCTCTGAGGAATTTGGAGGGGATGTTGTCATGGCCAGTGGCCTTGTTCGGTTGGAGGGCGCTCAGTTTTTTGAGTACCTCATCTGTATAGTTACCATTTCCAGTTTGAAATCGTCTTTGTGGACGCCTAGGTTCTTGTAGTATGCTACTATGTGTTCTACCCCATACTGCCCTGAGTGGGAGGGTAGTTTGTTTATCAGTGTTGTGGCTATGTTTGTGAAGAAAGTGTTTAAGTAATTGGCTACATCCAGTTTGTCTGTGATGAGCGTGTTGTCCGTCTTTATGTTTATGTTTGAGAACCTGATTTTAAGTTTTTTACTGCAGCCTAGTTGATTATTGAGTAATTTAAAAAGTTCATGTGGTTTATTTTTGTTTTCCTCAGTTTTGTCATTGATGATTTTTTTTTGCAGTTTTTATCATGGAGTTTACGTCATTTCTTAGTCTGTTTCTTTCTAGTTTGAGTTCAGTCACATGGGCTTGGAGTTCACTGCTTGTGCTTTTGGTAAGCTTTGACTGACTTTTACTTTTACGGTCAGTATTTCAGTGTGCATCCACGGCTCAGCGCAATTTTTTACCCTGGTGGTTCTTAGGGGGGCCATGTTGTTTAGTATTGTTGAGAATTTGGTTTTGAAGCCAAGCCATGTTTCTTCAACCAGTGTACCATTGAGTTCATCTGACCAGTCCAGGCTCTCCAGTTCAAGGTTAAAGGCCTCGCTAGAGTAGGTTTTGAGGTCTCTAGATGTGACTGTTTTGTGACAGCCAGCCTTTTGTTTTAGCTTTTTGCGGGTACAGAATATCATGGCGTTCTATCGGGGGGACCCTGATGGAAACAAGACAAACGTCTTTCTCAGGTCTGCATCCCCTTAACAATTGTATGTATTGAGCCGTACTGTATTGTACCCATTCTGCAATCTGTTAAATAAAGTTTTCATTCATTCATTCATGCTCTAAGACAAACTCTAACCGAAAACCAACTTCGAAAGAGTGCCTAAGCAGCAAAAAAAAAAAAGAGAGTGACTGATAGTGCCATCTAGTGGTAAGGTAAAAGTACTGTATTACAACACTCTCACTTAATTTTACAATGGCATTCAAGTCCCTTTAAATAATATTACAACACTCCCACTTAATTTTACAATGGCATTAAGTGCCTTTAAATAATATTACAGCGCCATGCTCTCCTTCATAAAAAGAAACGTCAAGAAAAAATATATTTTAAACAGCAAAAAAAAAATACTTTTTACAATGCTTTTACTGGAACTCTTTTTCACATTATTTCAGACTTGCTTTGACTAGGCAGCGTTCGGCGTTCACCTGTCAAGCACAAATAACCACTCTATTTTACATGTGAATTACCAAAGTGCCACTTAACCCTTTCACTGCCACACGACAGAAGGTTAACCCAAATTAAACAATTACATTTTTTTTGTATATATATATTGAACAATTAACAATATTCCTGTGAATGCATGAGTACACTGAATGAATACTGAGAGTATTACTGGCATAATAGATCATGTAAATAGAATTCTTACAATTTCTGGATTAATAAACCATCCTCTGACAAGCATGTTCTTGAATAATTTGTGTGTTTTTGAAACTCAATGCCTCTTATCACCTCTGTGGGGGGTGAGTGGGCTAATAATTCACAAATTATATTGTGGTGCAGGTATTCTAGCTAAACAAAACAGTGATAATGACACTTTTGAATGGTGTGAATTTAGTCATTGTTAGTATAAATAAGAATAATCAATTTTGTAATGTTGGGCAATAAGGCATAACAATAGAGCCTCTTGATTGATTGATTGATTGAAAAGTTTATTAACAGATTGCAGAATGGGTACAGTACAGTACAGCTCAATACATACAATTGTTAAGGGGTTGCAGACCAGAGAAAGACTTTCGTCTTGTTTACATCAGGGTTCCCCATTTTCAATTCATCATAACATATATGACATACAGATAGACAGTACATCTATACATTTATGACATATCAGATTTGCAAATACAGTACTGTTTGTGATACAAAAGTGTCCAGAAAAAGAGTGTATTTGACGTAGAAACTACATTGGAGGAGGTTGGGTGGGGGCTGTACATTGGAGGTGGGGGGGGGACACACATTGTACACTGTACATTGGAATACTGACAAAGCCATACTTGGTCATTTATTGTACAACTGGGTTAGGACATTTGTAGGGGCCAGTTTCGAATTGCAGTCTCCCGTAGGTGTTTTTTGAGAGTGTTATTGAAAGTGGGTAGTGATTCACATTCCTTTACAGCTTTGGGTAGGGCGTTCCACATTGATGTGGCATAATTGCTAAACGTGTTTAGTCCCTTGTTCGAGCCGAATCTGGGTTTTACATGATTTGTGGAGCTCCCTCTGGTGTTGTGATCATGGTATTCACTGACCTTTGGGAAGTATTTTGACATGTACAGAGATACATGAGAGATATTTAGAGAAAGTAGATAGATTTTGGGGGGGAATTGTTAATTCTACTTAAACTTAATGCAACATCTATAATAGTAAATATCATTCAGAAAACAATATGTTGGGTAGGAGTGGGGGGGGGGGGGGGGGGGTTGGGTAGGAGGGGTGGGTGGGGGACACTGTACAACTGTACAAACAACACTGTACATTGGATTATGAATGAATGTGGACTGTTCCATCAGAGGGGGGAGCTTCGATGGTCATGTAAGTGGCTACAGACCGCTGCACTTAAATATAAACATTAGTCTACCTGGAGACTCAATGAGGTAATTGTAGATGTCGCCATAAGACGCGTCTGGCCATTTAGTGGGATCATTTTTTCATTATCCAGTTCGGCTGAAAGGACATTGGCCACCGAAGCTCCCCCCTCTGATAGAACAGTCCACATTCATTCGAGCGTCATCTCGCGTCGTCCAGACTCCATGGGCACTCTGCGCATGTCCATGCGGAATAGGTGCTTTAAAATGGGCTTTTTCTCTGCCGATTTAGTTCTGATCGATTAGTTATGGGTCACGCCGTGTTCAGGAGAGCGAGGCGCATAAACGTCTATTCGATCATGTCTCTAGCACCCCCACAGCCGTATCGGCAACCACTTACATCACGGCTCTCGTCCACATTCATTCATATGCTCCCCCCGCAATCTCCTCCCCGATTTCAATGTAACGCGGAAGTGTAGTGGTCTTCGTTAAACACTAAAACTACGATACCCAGAGCTCATCGCACAAACCGGAAGCGAATATACGTCATCTTTCCTCGCCACGTCCTTTAACTATTCCTCACCGGCAACTTATCCAATTTAAAAGAAAATTAAAACATCTTTTCAAAATCTTTCTTCACATCTAGATTTGTAAATTCCACATAACCTTAGATGTTGTTCTTTAAACATTACGTAGGCCCCTTACCCGCTCGCGAATTGAACGCCACCCCATACGTTAGGCTAAAACCAAAGATTTTCGTCCATCAGCCCGTTTTAAACAGCGTAAATACGCCATTTCTCTCCGTTCTTAAAGCAATCAACTTATATACGCCAACTCCCGCACACCTTAGCTAGTATCCCTGCGTTTTTAACAACAATCCGACGGTCGCAACATATTTTAAAACGCATAATATTAGCTAAAATCAAAGATTTTCGTCCATCAGCCCGTTTTAAACAGCGTAAATACGACATTTCTCTCCGTTCTTAAAGCAATCAACTTATATACGCCAACTCCCGCACACCTTAGCTAGTAGCCCTGCGTTTTTAACAACAATCCGACGGTCGCAACATATTTTAAAACGCATAATATTAGCTAAAACCAAAGATTTTCGTCCATCAGCCCGTTTTAAACAGCGTAAATACGACATTTCTCTCTGTTTTAAAGCAATCAACTTATATACGCCAACTCCCGCACACCTTAGCTAGTATCCCTCCGTTTTTAACAACAATCCAAGGTCGCAACATATTTTAAAACACATAATTTGTTG
This sequence comes from Notolepis coatsorum, assembly GCF_963971535.1. Taxonomy (NCBI): domain Eukaryota; kingdom Metazoa; phylum Chordata; class Actinopteri; order Aulopiformes; family Paralepididae; genus Notolepis; species Notolepis coatsorum. Next base: position 68,178 of record NW_028171945.1, read on the forward strand.
AGCTGGGGACTATAAACAGAACCAGGGTGCATGGAAAGGGCTGTAGCGTATTTCTGTATGCCTAGCCCTGCCCCCAGACTTCAGAATGACCCAATCAAATGTGCCCTATCATTGAAATGCAAATACCAGCAGCTACGTCATGTACCACGCCCCTAGACGTCCGCCCCCAGACGTTGCTACTCATCCCAGCTAGTTCATTCGCAGGTTGCGAATGAACTAGCTGGGTACCCAACTAGCTCATTCGCAAAATGATCCTTGCGAATGAACTAGCTGGGTACCCAGCTAGCTAGGTCATCTTTGCGAATGAACTAGCTGGGTACCCAACTAGCTCATTCGCAAAATGATCCTTGCGAATGAACTAGCTGGGTACCCAGCTAGCTAGGTCATCTTTGCGAATGAACTAGTTGGGTACCCAGCTAGTTCATTCGCAAAATGATCCTTGCGAATGAACTAGCTGGGTACCCAGCTAGCTAGGTCATCTTTGCGAATGAACTAGTTGGGTACCCAGCTAGTTCATTCGCAAAATGGTCCTTGTGAATGAGCTAGCTGGGTACCCAGCTAGCTAATGTGTCAGCTAGCTGGGTACCCAGCTAGCTCATTCGCAAGGACCATTTTGCGAATGAGCTAGCTACTAGCTGAGGCAAAATTTGGTGTAAAGCCTATGGGACAAAGCCGGCTAGTTAACTAGCTAAGACACGTGCTACCTAGCTAGCTGGGTACCCAGCTAGCTGACACATTTGCAACCTAGGTAGTGAGCTAGCTCATTCGCAAATTTGTCTTTGCGAATGAGCTAGCTAGGTACCCAGCTAGCTAGGTCATCTTTGCGAATGAGCTAGTTGGGTACCCAACTAGCTCATTCGCAAAATGATCCTTGCGAATGAACTAGCTGGGTACCCAGCTAGCTAGGTCATCTTTGCGAATGAACTAGTTGGGTACCCAGCTAGTTCATTCGCAAAATGATCCTTGCGAATGAACTAGCTAGGTACCCAGCTAGTTCATTCGCAAAGACACATTAGCTAGCTGGGTACCCAGCTAGCTAGGTCATCTTTGCGAATGAGCTAGTTGGGTACCCAGCTAGTTCATTCGCAACCTGCGAATGAACTAGCTGAGATGAGTAGCAACGTCTGGGGGCGGACGTCTAGGGGCGTGGTACATGACGCAGATGCTGGTATTTGCATTTCAATGACAGGGCACATTTGATTGGGTCATTCTGAAGTCTGGGGGCAGGGCTAGGCATACAGAAATACGCTACAGCCCTTTCCGTGCACCCTGGATCTGTTTATAGTCCCCAGCTCAACAAATTATGTGTTTTAAAATATGTTGCGACCTTGGATTGTTGTTAAAAACGGAGGGATACTAGCTAAGGTGTGGGGGAGTTGGCGTATATAAGTTGATTGCTTTAAGAACGGAGAGAAATGTCGTATTTACGCTGTTTAAAACGGGCTGATGGACGAAAATCTTTGGTTTTAGCTAATATTATGTGTTTTAAAATATGTTGCGACCGTCGGATTGTTGTTAAAAACGCAGGGATACTAGCTAAGGTGTGGGGGAGTTGGCGTATATAAGTTGATTGCTTTAAGAACGGAGAGAAATGTCGTATTTACGCTGTTTAAAACGGGCTGATGGACGAAAATCTTTGGTTTTAGCCTAACGTATGGGGTGGCGTTCAATTCGCGAGCGGGTAAGGGGCCTACGTAATGTTTAAAGAACAACATCTAAGGTTATGTGGAATTTACAAATCTAGATGTGAAGAAAGATTTTGAAAAGATGTTTTAATTTTCTTTTAAATTAGATAAGTTGCCGGTGAGGAATAGTTAAAGGACGTGGCGAGGAAAGATGACGTATGTTCGCTTCCGGTTTGCGCGATGAGTTACTGTATAAACGGTTTCCATATTATAGTCCCTTTGCAGGTTGATGTGAACACAACATGCAATACAAAGATAATAAACGTACATACTAATTGTGTAGTAGTTAGTTATTATTATTGTATTAATATTCTACAGTATCGGCAGATCGCTGCCATCTCAAATGAATCTTCTGTACATCCCTGCAACAAGAAAGCCATTGAGAATATAATATATAGTGGGTAATTCTGAAGTCTGGGGGCAGGGCTAGGTAGGCATACAGAAATACGGATACACCGGTTCTGTTTATAGTCCCCAGCTAAACAAACTATGTGTTTTAAAATATGTTGCGACCGTCGGATTGTTGTTAAAAACGGAGGGATACTAGCTAAGGTGTGGGGGAGTTGGCGTATATAAGTTGATTGCTTTAAGAACGGAGAGAAATGTCGTATTTACGCTGTTTAAAACGGGCTGATGGACGAAAATCCTTGGTTTTAGCCTAACGTATGGGGTGGCGTTCAATTCGCGAGCGGGTAAGGGGCCTACGTAATGTTTAAAGAACAACATCTAAGGTTATGTGGAATTTACAAATCTAGATGTGAAGAAAGATTTTGAAAAGATGTTTTAATTTTCTTTTAAATTAGATAAGTTGCCGGTGAGGAATAGTTAAAGGAAGTGGCGAGGAAAGATGACGTATGTTCGCTTCCGGTTTGCGCAATGAGCTCTGGGTATCGTAGTTTTAGTGTTTAATAATAATAACTAACTACTACACAATTAGTATGTACGTTTATTATCTTTGTATTGCATGTTCTTTGCATGTTGTGTTCACATCAACCTGCAAAGGGACTAGATGGAAACCGTTTATACAGTAACTCATCGCGCAAACCGGAAGCGAACATACGTCACGGCCGTGGTTCAAGTTTGCAGTTCCTTTCAAATATAGTTGTGTCTCAAGATTCAACGTTACAGTAGTAGAGTAGAGAAATGTTAGAATGTAATAGGACATGTATGGCAATCTGTCTGACAAGGATATGCGAGATTTGTTGATAGAAAACGGAGAATTGAAAATGATTTGAGAGAATATACTGTATTAATCCCCAAAGGGGGAAATTGATTGCCACCAGACGTATGTAACATAAAACACAAACAAAAAAAATATTATAATAGAATACGGCAAAGTGCTTCCAGACAACACATATGGATTAAATAAATTAAATAACACAGTATATATATTCTCAATGGCTTTCTTGCAGGGATGTACAGAAGATTCATTTGAGATGGCAGCGATCTGCCGATACTGTAGAATATTAATACAATAATAATAACTACTACACAATTAGTATGTATGTTTATTATCTTTGTATTGCATGTTCTTTGCATGTTGTGTTCACATCAACCTGCAAAGGGACTAGATTTGTATTACTGTATCTCTATCTCTTTGTATTTAAATGTTCTTATAATTTTTTTATGCTTGCTTATGCCTGTATGTTCTACTGTTGTGAAGCACTTTGAACTGCAACCTCTGTATGAAAAGTGCTATACAAATAAAATTATTATTATCCCATCACTGTCAATGGATGTCTTATTCTTTGACTTTGATACAATGGATATGATTTCTGCTTCACTGACATTTCCCAAAAACATAGACTGCAGTACTTTACTATCTCCTCTCCATCCTTCCTGTAATGGTTCATCGTGTTTTTGAATGGCATCTGCCAGATTTGGCCCCACATTCACAAAAAAATTGTTGAATTCATTAACCACCTCATTCATGTTTTTTATAGTCTTACTATTACTAATGAAATGGCTAGGCATTTTTATGGACGCTGATTTATTTCCCATTACCTTATTTATTATTTTTATTTCCGCCTAACAATCTATTGTAATAATCTTTCTTGGCCCATCTCATAATGAATACTAACTTATTCTTATACACTTTGTATTTAGTTTCAGCAGCCTTTTTTCTACATTTGATCAAATCTCTATAGTTTGTTTTTCTTTTTACATGCATTCTCTAACCACTTTGTTATCCAGCATGGTTTTCTATTGTCATTACTTTTTTGTTTATGTTGAACCATTGGGCAGTGCCTATCGTAAAGTGTCCGATAGATATTCAAAAAAGTATTGTAAGCAGCATTGACGTCTTCTACATAGACCCCCCTTGAAATGTATTAACGAAAATGTGTTATCTAATACTATACATTCACTAAATTGTTACTCCGTATAATAATTACAATTGGCTTCAATGGAATTAAACACGTCTTTCTGGGTCGATATCGCATTCAAAGTCTTGTATTTTATCGCCACATAAATATTCGTCTGTTGATTCTGTCATATTTCATGGAATATATATATATTCAACTGCTTTGCATTTCAAGTCACCGTCGACAAACACAGCTGCAGGTAGGATTGCATCCAGCTCACTCAATCAGAATGGAGTGATTGACAGTGTCGAAGGCCTTTTGTAGGTCCAGCATGACCATGCCGCAGTATTTGCCTGCGTCCACCTCTTGTTTGATGTGGTCGTTCAAATAGAGCAGGTGAATTGATGATGAACGAATGAAAATGGGGGACCCTGATGTAAACAAGACGAAAGTCTTTCTCTGGTCTGCATCCCCTTAACAATTGTATGTATTGAGCTGTACTGTACCCATTCTGCAATCTGTTAATAAACTTTTCAATCAATCAATGTGTCAGTGGAGTGGGATGTTCTGAAGCCAGATTGGAATTCGTAGATTAGATTTTTTTCCGCTAGGTACTTTTCGACCTGTTCGTAGACTATTTTTTCCATGACTTTCGAGATGGAGATAAGAATAGAAACAGGGCGGTAGTTGCAATGCAACATGACCGAATGATTGATTGAAAACTGTATTAACATATTGCAGAATGGGTACAGTACAGTACAGCTCAATACACACAATTGTTAAGGGGATGCAGACCAGAGAAAGGCTTTCGTCTTGTTTACATCAGGGTCCCCCATTTTCAATTCATCAGGACATATATGACATACATGACACACAGATAGACAGTACTGCTACATCTATACATTTATGACATACCAGATTTACCAGATTTGCAAATACAGTACCGTTTGTGATACAAAAATAGTCCAGAAAAGAGAGTATATACATTTGACGTAGAAACTGTACATTGGAGGAGGTTGGGTAGGTGGGGTGGGGGGGGGACTGTACATTGGAGGTGGTTGGGGGGGGGGGGGGGGTCACCCCTACATACGATAAAGACTTTTCCGGTCCTGTCTTTTTTGCTACAATGATGACAAAAGTGCTTGCTTTCAAAATAATGTTTATTTAAGAAACCGGGAAACACATTTGTGTGTATATGCAGGCTATATAATGCATTATTAACAGGTGTTTCAGGTCTAAATGGCTTAGTACTGTTGACATTACACTGCTTGTAGTAGTAAATCAAATAGCATTAATAATTACAGAAAATTATCACTAAAGTGCTATCTGTTGCAGCTGCACATGCAGCTGCACACTTTTCCATAAAAATAGCATTTGGATAAGTGTGACCATTTCTCAAAAACAGAAAATCATGTATTTTTTTTAAATACAGAAAAGGATCACTAAAGTGCTATCTGTTGCAGCTGCACTGCACTGTTCTCCATAAAAATAGCATATTTGGATAAGTTTGACCATTTCTCAAAAACAGAAAATCATGTATTCTTTTTAAATACAGAAAAGGATCACCAAGTTACCATTTCTCAAAAAATATAAATAAATACAGAAAATAAGCACTAGTTCACTCAGTGGAAATTTCTAGCTCAATGCGAGGTCTGCTGCTGCCGGCTAATAATACGGTCAATACGTGGGGAGATCTTTGACAAGGCAACACGCATGTCATCCTCAAGGCTCAACTTGGCCCTATATTTTGTTTTCAGAGCCGTCATGGATGAAAAGCCAGCTTCACACAGATATGTGGTGCTGAATGGTATCAACACCTTAACTGCTGCATCATGAGATACCCGACTTTCCAGTTGGTGTAGTCCACGACGCTGTTGTCGATCCAGTGCCACTCACCTGAAATAAGGAGAATCGGGATGAGATAATACTAATGCATGAAAAAACAGGTTTCAAGAGACTAAATTAAGTTTCGCATAGCGAAAGCTGGTAAGTAGCCACACACTATACCGAGCGACTGAACACTCGTTTCTCAAAGCCTTCCGTCACTTCTAGAATGGACTACAAGTGTTTTGTTGATTTACATCCACATCACTATTCATTCATCCTTATGCTGTTACTGCCGTCGGATTAGACTTTATTTGATTGGAAGATCCCTCTGGAAAGAGTCGGGATTTGATGCAGGATATCGGCGGTATTATGCTAATTATATTTGTATTTTAACTAACCAGGTCGCAAATTAACCGCAAACAATAAAAATATTTTAGTTTGATCGCCACCGCGGTTGACCGCAGGCACTCGCCCACTATGGATCAGCCCACGCAAAATTTGTGTGTGTGTGTGAGAGACAGAATGAGGGGGAGAGAGAGGGGGAAGAGAGAGAGGGAGAGAGAAAGGGAAGGAGAGAGAGGGAGAGAGAAGGAGAGAGAAAGGGAAGGAGATAGAGGGAGAGAGAAAGAGGAGAGAGAGACACAGTGGGGGAGAGATAGAATCTGACAAGACAGAGAAATACACTTATTTGTTTGAACTGTATTATCCCTCGCCTGTTACACTTTGTGCATGTGTGAGAGAGAGAGAGAGAGAGAGAGAGTGTGTGTGAGATGGAGAGAGTGTGAGAGAGATATGGAGAGTGTTCATTCAGAGAGTGTTTGAATGAAGTACATTTGCTGAAATACAGTTGTTCTTAATTTTCACAGTTGTTCTTCATTTTCTCACTTGCTATGTGAGAATGTTAGTTATTATGTTCTCAATTCCCCTTGCATTGTTTGAGAATTGTGTGGAAGAGTTTGCTAGTTCTAGTACCCCTTTCGTACAAGTTAACAATAAATAATGGTATTAGGAATAACCACTGGGTTAGTATATTAGGACAAGTGCATGACAGTAAGGTTAGTTAGGGTTAGATATATTTATTAATTGTATTTCAGATATTGGTTGAAGAAGTGTGTCTTTAGTCGACAGCAAAAGATTGGATGAGTTTCGGCTGTCCTAACTGTGGTGGGAAGTTCGTTCTACCATTATGGGGCAAGGACTGAGAATAGGCGGCTTCTCTTTGATGACCCTCCCGGAGCTTGGATAGGAGTAGGTCTGAGGCAGCTGGAAGATGCAGAGCGTATAGGGGTCTTGAGGGTGTGTAGTTAGAGACCATTGACCGGAGGTAGGCGGGAGCCGTTCCCTTTGCCACACGATATGCCTGGTCGAGGGCCTTGAAGCGGATTCGTGCGGCAATGGGGAGCCAGTGCAGCCAGGTCCCTAAGAAGTGGGGTGACATGGGCCGACTTCGGTAGGTTTGAGATCAGGCGGGAAACTGCGTTCTGAATGAGCATGTAACCAACAAGCATCTGTACGGGGGACTACCAAGGCTGAGCGACAAGGTGGCATCCAGGAGGATGAAACTTGCAGGTCACTGCCACCGACACCAGGTACTTCCGACTAGCAAGCTAGTGCTCTGGGAGCCAACACACGGGCGACGACCAAGAGGACGTCCCACGCTAACATATGTAGACATACTGAGGAAGGACGCAGGTGTGGAGAGCCCTACGCAACTGGTCGGATGTATGGAGGATCGGGATGATTGGAATCTCCACTGGCGAACCCGTCTGAGGACGGCCAAATTAATGAATGACTACTGGTTTATTGAAGGTTCCCAACCACAGCCAAAAGAAAATCAAGGAGGCAGCCTTTGCGAATGATGCACCAAAGCCATGGAACACCCTATGGACATTAGGCTAGATCACTAAATATTTTCAAAAGTAAGCTAAATACGTACCTCGTTCACCGTAGCCTTTTAATACACTCTGCTACTTATACTCATTACATGCACAGTGATTATTGTACTGTAAATTAGAGCGATTTTATTGCACTGCACTATTGCACTATTTTATGCTAATTGCATGCTAATATTATGCCTATGTCTATTTTATGTCCATTATGTCTACATTACTGCTGTGAAGGTGCTATGCAAATTAAGTTATTATTACTATTATTATTATTATTATTATTATTATTATTATTATTATTATTATTATTATTATTATTATTATATAGAGATATTCAGACCTGGTGACCTCTTGCAGAGAGAGTAGTGGCTGTTGCTGCATGCTGCCGTCTTCCACGTTCGGTCCACGTCCATGTAGACAGGGCTCTACGCTAACCTTTTTCATTAGGGGCACAGGTGCTCCTAAATGAAAAAATTTAGGAGCACACAAAGAAATTTAGGAGCACAGTGAATTTTTTTCTAGTAACTGAGTTTATTAACAAACTCACATTTTTTTAAACAAAAATAAATGTACATGTATAGTAGTACTCTGTATGTGCATGTTCAAATGGGAACGGAACTGTGCAATAGCACCAAAGTCACTGGCCCACACTGTGTGTGTGTGCTAAACAAACTCACAAGGATGGTCTCTCCTTTCTCAATATGTACAAATCTCTACACTGGATGACTGGATGTGCCGCCGCGAGACGTTGTGTTTTACTACCGAATCTCTTCAGGTGCGGGTTTCCCGACACAAAGGGCGTATTGCCTGCCTGTTTCTGCAATATTTACAAAACATGACATTGTTTTCCAACTCTAGCCATGGGAAAATGTTTAGCCAATTCACGTTAAATTTGTATGTCTTCCCTCCGGCTCCAGTGGGTGTAGCATCGTTAGCTACAGTGGGTACATTGGGTGTAGCTTCGTTAGCTACAGTGGGTACATTGGGTGTAGCTTCATTAGCTAGTTAGCTACAGTGGGTACATTGGGTGCTACAGTGGGGGTAGTAGTGGGTGTAGCCTCGCTAGCATGCTGGCTAGCGTCAGTATCTTGGTTAACTATCACCTCTGTAACATGAGCTGCCTCGCCTGACTTCTCATTCTCCGGTACCTTTCGCGCAAAATAAAAATGAATGGGCAATACATGGCTGTATTGTCTGACTCAGACACTGACGCTCATAGATATATCTATGCTGACGCTAAAAATTACTTTCAGTTTCCAGTCGCGTGACCACAGGAAACTCTACTGTGATTGGAACGTTTATGCGGCTGTGAACTGTGGGACTTGTAGTTTTTTAACGATTCTCGCAGCGGAGAAAAAAAAGGACGAATGAGGCTGTACTCTGCACTCGCCGGCCCCACTCGCACGCCGTGCGAGTACTTGATTTTGCAGGTTCGCACACACATATTTTTAGGGGCATATGCGAGCAATTTGCTCGCACTGTAGAGCCCTGACACAGGCGTCGTTCATTGTAGGCTCGTTTCTCCCCCATTTGGTGTAGCATGTCCTTCATGCTCTGTAAATAACTATGTACAGATACCGAGATGTCAAGTTTCAAGTTTCTTTAATAGTTGTCATACAGAAGTACAGAATACTTTTGTACAAAATGCTTCTTACTGTTGCGCTCCAGAGACTGTGCATGACACGATAGTATGAAATAAAAACATAGTAAAAATTAGAAAAAAAAAAAGAGGTCACAGTGTTCAGTTTAGACATATGTACAATGTTCGTAGACGTAGTTACCATACAATATACAATACTGTGCAGTGTACTAATATACAATACTATATAGTGCAAGGCATAAATGGACGAGGTGCAGTTTAGGTACAATTCACAGTAGGTGTACGAGTTGTAGTGCAAATCCTTTATCAATAAATATAAAGTGTAAGTGTGTTTGTGTGATCTAAAGTGTGGAGAGTGGGTGCTGCAGTGTGTTGTTTGTTTGAGTGAGTGTGTGTGTGCGTGTGGGTGTGTGTGCTGTGTGCATTTGATGGTTGTTGCATAGTGATTATTGTTCGTTTAGCGATTATTGTTCGTTTAGCAGCCTGATGGCCTGGGGATAGAAGCTCCTTCTGAGTCTTTCTGTGCTCGCCATAAGACTCCGGTATCGCTTGCCTGACGGCAGCAGTTCAAAGAGGCAGTTGTTCGGGTGGCTCGAGTCCTTAATAATTCTCTTAGCCTTCCCCTTGCACCGCTTGTTGTAAATGTTCTGGAGGGTGGGAAGCCCCCCTCTAATTGTGCGTTCGGCTGAACGTGTCACTCTTTGTAGTCTGCTACGGTCTTGTGCAGTGCTATTCCCAAACCAGGAGGTGATGTTGCCGGTCAGGATGCTCTCTATTGTACATGAGTAGAAGTTCCTAAGGATCTTCTGACTGACTTGGAACTTCCTTAGGCGCCTGAGGAAGTAGAGGCGTTGTCGTGCCTTCTTCACAACACTGTCAATGTGTGTGGTCCATGTCAAGTCCTCGGATATGTGGGCTCCGAGGTACTTGAAACTGTTCACTCTCTCAACTGGTGCCCCGTCGATGCTGAGGGGGCTGTAGTCCTTGACCCCCGACCTCCTGAAGTCCACAATCATCTCTTTTGTTTTGCTGACGTTCAGGGAGAGGCAGTTCTCCTGACACCACTGTGACAGGTTCTCTACCTCTTCCAGGTAGGCCCTTTCGTCGTTGGCAGAGATCAGGCCCACCACTACTGTGTCATCAGCAAATTTGATGATGGTGTTGTTGTTCCGCTGTGCTACGCAGTCATGTGTGTACAGGGAGTAGAGGAGGGGGCTCAGAACACAGCCCTGGGGGGCCCCTATGTTGAGCGTGATGGATGAGGAGGTGCAGTTGCCGGCTCTTACCACCTGGGGTCTGCCCGTCAGGAAGTCCAGGACCCACTGGCACAGGTCATAGTTCAAGCCCAGGTCCCTGAGCTTGGCTATGAGTTTGGAGGGGACTATGGTATTGAATGCTGAGCTGTAGTCGATGAACAGCATTCTCACATAGTTCCCCTTCCTCTTGTCCAGATGTGATGCTGCTGTGTGCAGCACATGGGCTATGGCGTCCTCCGTGGACCTGTTGGGGCGATATGTCACACCATGTTACCTGTACCTGTTTATTGCACTATGTTTTTTTTTTTATTGGATTCTATTATATGTTGTACCACTGTATTGCACATCGTTGCGGGCAAGACCACCCGCATTTCATTGTATACCTGTATGCCGTGACAATTAAAACTCTTGACTTGACTTGACTAGGAAAGAGGCCAGTTGTCCACCCACTTGAACCGGCCGCCAGTCTGAGAAAAGAGAAGTCACAAGAGAGAACAAGATCCTCTGTGAACAAACAACTGTCTGACCCAGTGTCCTTGACCCTTTCACTGTGACAATACAGAAGGTTAGCCCTTTACTATCACACAACCGACGGCGATGCTCCATCATTAGCTCCACGGATGCAGAGCTAATGATGGAGCATCGCCGTCGGTTGCGTGATAGTAAAGGGTTAACCTTCTGTCGTGTGGCAGTGAAAGGGTTAACACATTGGTTGCCAGCCGGATATGACAATTTATCGCTTGGATGCCACCACGTTAATCAATGGGAGGATGAGCACATTTGCGAATGCATAAACTATATCTTAAATTATGGCTATGTGTCTAATACACCCGTCGCTTATCAATGACTTGCTTGCAGTCAAAGATGTACAAAACGGATTGTTTTTTCATCAGTACATTTCCGTTTTATACCGTTTTGAATACGAGTATAGTTTCGGAGAGTTCTAGTAATTTCAGAGAAATTCCACGAAAATAGCCATTTACTGGAATACACAAAACACATTGTCATTTTCCGGCTGATTTATGAATAGTTTTCAAATAAACTATAGATTATCGAGAGTATTTGTGTTCTTATGCACGATACAAAAGCGGGCTGAAAAATAATTTATTCGTGCCACGCTCAGCGCCTAACGCCACACACAGAGATAATAATAATAATTTATGGATAATAACTTATGGATCTGCAGGGTAATGAAGGCTTGTATTATCGGGTTCAGGATATTGGCCAGATATGCGTCGTCTGCTTGGCACTGCCTCCTGGCCTCGTCCCACTTCATCTTCTGGGCCACCAGTTTGAAGGAGTCATTGCCCAGCTTGTAGAAAGTACTAGGTGACACGGTTGTGGCGGGGACCACTATCTGAGAATCTGACACAATATGAAACAGTAGTTGTCTTTCAGAAACAAAAGTATGACAGTGTGTGAATGTACCTTGAAATGGATTTAAAAAGCTAGATACATACACCCTTTCACTACCACACTACCAACGGGTTAACCCTTTCACTGCGACAATACAGAAAATATCACAACTTCATTGTACATGAGAATAATATAGTCCCCTTCGGATGTATATATATTTTATTATCTCGTTTTCTTACAAAGTACTGTATATCTTTATGTCATAAACTGCATCTTTAGTACTTGTGTGAATTTAGCCGTACTGTATTGTACCCATTCTGCAATCTGTTAATAACGTTTTCAATCAATCACATCATGGGGGGAAATTAGCTAAGGTTTGATTTGTTTATTTAAGATTGCAGAATAAATACAGTAAAAACAACTGCTAATTGGGGTTGCATAACAGAGAGATAGAAAGTCTTGTTTACATCAGGTCCCCATTTTCAATTCATCATGACATACAGATATACAGTACTGTTACATCCAGACATTTACTGTAGTTAGAGTATGGATAAATAGCTAACGTTAAATTAGGCTATCGATATACTAACGTTAGGTAACGTTAGCTAGCTAGCAAGCTATGAACAACCAGTACAGCTAACATGAAACCTACTCTACTTTCGTTAACGTTAGCTGACGTTATGAAAGCTATGATCTGTAATGTCAACTGGATAACGTTAGCTATTTATTCATCTATGCTAATATTGTCAGCTTATTTACTCACCCATTTTGATGTGTGTTTCTCCCGATCATTCAATACATTGTTGACGGTAGAACAATGTAGTTTGAGAAGCCGTGAGTCCGTGACCACTTCCGGTAAAACGATCGCAATTTATCCGGCAACTTATCTAATTTAACAGAAAATTAAAACATCTTTTCAAAATCTTTCTTCACATCTAGATTTGTAAATTCCACATAACCTTAGATGTTGTTCTTTAATGTGTCACAGCAGCACAAACATTCCCCACATTTAACATTCACAAACACTGCTTAACGTTAAACACTAAAACTACGATACCCAGAGCTCATCGCGCAAACCGGAAGCGAACATACGTCATCTCTCCTCGCCACGTCCTTTAACATTCCTCATCGGCAACTTATCTAATTTAAAAGAAAATTAAAACATCTTTTCAAAATCTTTCTTCACATCTAGATTTGTAAATTCCACATAACCTTAGATGTTGTTCTTTAATGTGTCACAGCAGCACAAACATTCCCCACATTTAACATTCACAAACACGGCATAACTTTAAACACTAAAACTACGATACCCAGAGCTCATCGCGCAAACCCGAAGCGAACACACGTCATCTCTCCTCGCCACGTCCTTTAACGATTCCTCATCGGCAACTTATCTAATTTAAAAGAAAATTAAAACATCTTTTCAAAATCTTTCTTCACATCTAGATTTGTAAATTCCACATAACCTTAGATGTTGTTCTTTAAACATTACGTAGGCCCCTTACCCGCTCGCGAATTGAACACCAATTACGTTAGGCTAAAACCAAAGATTTTCGTCCATCAGCCCGTACAACAGCGTAAATACGAAATTTCTCTCCGTTTTAAAGCAATCAACTTATATACGCCAACTCCCGCACACCTTAGCTAGTATCCCTCCGTTTTTAACAACAATCCGACGGTCGCAACATATTTTAAAACACATAATTTGTTGAGCTGGGGACTATAAACAGAACCGGGGTGCACGGAAAGCAATAGGGGGTATCTGCAGAGCCGCAGAGCCAGGCTGGACGGGTTGGAGGCGGTCTGGACAAGTATTAGTGGTCTGGACAAGTATTTGCACTACTGCGCACCATTTTCAACTTCACTTTCGTCTCGTTTACATAGGTACATAGACAGTAATGTTACATCTAGACATTTATGACATGTAATAATAGAGTAAACTTGTAAATAGACAGTAATGTTACATCTAGACATACCAGATCTAGTAATAATAGAGTAAACTTAACTTTCGTCTCAGTAACAATGTTCATAAAGTGTACATCTAGACATGATGTGTACATAGACAGTAATGTTACATCTCTAGACATACCAGATCTCAATAATAGAGTAAACTTAACTTTCGTCTCAGTAACAATGTTCATAAAGTGTACATCTAGACATTTATGACATACCAGATCTAGTAATAATAGAGTAAACTTAACTTTCGTCTCAGTAACAATGTTCATAAAGTGTCGAGTGCTACAGTGTAGGTTAGTTTATTAGGACAAGTGCATGACAGTAAGGTTAGTTAGGGTTAGATTTTTTTTATTTAGATAATGGTTGAAGTAGTGAGTCTTTAGTCGACGGCGAAAGATTAGACGGGATTCGGCTGTCCTAACTGGGGTGGGTAGTTCATTCCACCATTGTGGGGCAAGGACTAAGAATAGGCGACTTCTCTTTGATGACCCGACTTCTCTTTGATGACCCTCCCGGAGCTTGGATAGGAGTAGGAATAAACTGTACATATATGTGACACTGTAAGCAGATGACAAACACAGCTTAGTAAGGAACAGTGAACTTGATGAATGAAGACATTTATACATTATTTCCTAGATCAATTAAAAACAGGATTAATGCATTAAATATCTTTAATGCAAGTGCAAGTAGAAAATGTACCCAATACAGCCTGGTGGTAGCTGTTTATTGCCACCGCTGTCGTCCCAAATAACTTTTTGATGTTGTCCATTCGCTTCTTGTTTTTGTTGAATGAATGAATGAATGAAAACTTTATTTAACAGATTGCAGAATGGGTACAATACAGTACGGCTCAATACATACAATTGTTAAGGGGATGCAGACCTGAGAAAGACGTTTGTCTTGTTTCCATCAGGGTCCCCCATTTTCAATTCATATAGTTGTTGTTGAAGTGTTCTAGGATGTTTCTCATCAGGAACAGATGGGTCGATGGTAGTTGCTGCGTTAAAAAGTAATTGTTCTTTCTCATTTGTGCAAACAGTTGTTCTGCAACTTGACTGTTTACATGTCCTGCAGTTTGAGGGACTATTATTATTATTATTATTACTAGATCTGGTATGTCTAGATGTAACATTACTGTCTATTTACAAGTTTACTCTATTACATGTCATAAATGTCTAGATGTAACATTACTGTCTATGTACCTATGTAAACGAGACGAAAGTGAAGTTGAAAATGGTGCGCAGTAGTGCAAATACTTGTCAAGACCACTAATACTTGTCCAGACCGCCTCCAACCCGTCCAGCCTGGCTCTGCGGCTCTGCAGATACCCCCTACTCACGGAAAGGGCTGTAGCGTATTTCTGTATGCCTAGCCCTGCCCCCAGACTTCAGAATGACCCAATCAAATTTGCCCTATCATTGAAATGCAAATACCAGCAGCTACGTCATGTACCACGCCCCTAGACGTCCGCCCCCAGACGTTGCTACTCATCCCAGCTAGTTCATTCGCAGGTTGCGAATGAACTAGCTGGGTACCCAACTAGTTCATTCGCAGGTTGCGAATGAACTAGCTGGGTACCCAACTAGCTCATTCGTAAAATGATCCTTGCGAATGAACTAGCTGGGTACCCAGCTAGCTAGGTCATCTTTGCGAATGAACTAGTTGGGTACCCAGCTAGCTAGGTCATCTTTGCGAATGAACTAGTTGGGTACCCAGCTAGTTCATTCGCAAAATGGTCCTTGCGAATGAACTAGCTGGGTACCCAGCTAGCTAGGTCATCTTTGCGAATGAACTAGTTGGGTACCCAGCTAGCTAGGTCATCTTTGCGAATGAACTAGTTGGGTACCCAGCTAGTTCATTCGCAAAATGGTCCTTGCGAATGAACTAGCTGGGTACCCAGCTAGCTAGGTCATCTTTGCGAATGAACTAGTTGGGTACCCAGCTAGTTCATTCGCAAAATGGTCCTTGCGAATGAGCTAGCTGGGTACCCAGCTAGCTAATGTGTCAGCTAGCTGGGTACCCAGCTAGCTCATTCGCAAGTACCATTTTGCGAATGAGCTAGCTACTAGCTGAGGCAAAATTTGGTGTAAAGCCTATGGGACAAAGCCGGCTAGTTAACTAGCTAAGACACGTGCTACCTAGCTAGCTGGGTACCCAGCTAGCTGACACATTTGCAACCTAGGTAGTGAGCTAGCTCATTCGCAAATGTGTCTTTGCGAATGAACTAGCTGGGTACCCAGCTAGCTAGGTAATCTTTGCGAATGAGCTAGTTGGGTACCTAGCTAGTTCATTCGCAAAATTGTTCCTGTGAATGAGCTAGCTAGGTACCCAGCTAGTTCATTCGCAAAGACACATTAGCTAGCTGGGTACCCAGCTAGCTAGGTCATCTTTGCGAATGAGCTAGTTGGGTACCTAGCTAGTTCATTCGCAAAATTGTTCCTGTGAATGAGCTAGCTAGGTACCCAGCTAGTTCATTCGCAAAGACACATTAGCTAGCTGGGTACCCAGCTAGCTAGGTCATCTTTGCGAATGAGCTAGTTGGGTACCCAGCTAGCTCATTCACAAAATGGTCTTTGCGAATGAGCTAGCTGGTTAACGAACTAGCTCATTCACAAATGTGTCCTTGCGAATGAGCTAGCTCGTTAACGAACTAGCTCATTCACACTCTGTTATGCCTGCCCAGCTATACTAGTATGGAGGTGAGGCCTTGCTGGCCTGGTCCTCGCCCCCAAACACCAACACCCCCCGCCCCCAAACACTCATGAATCAGCTAGCTGGTTAACCAACTAGCTCATTCACAAATGTGTCCTTGCAAATGAGCTAGCTAGCTACCCAGCTAGCTGATTCGCAAAGACAAGCTAGCTAGTTGGGTACCCAGCTAGCTAATGTGTCTTTGCGAATGAACTAGCTGGGTACCTAGCTAGCTCATTCACAAGGAGTATTTTGGGAATGAGCTAGCTAGGTACCCAGCTAGCTAATGTGTCTTTGCGAATGAACTAGCTGGGTACCTAGCTAGCTCATTCACAAGGACTATTTTGTGAATGAGCTAGCTGGGTACCCAGCTAGTTCATTTGCAAAAACACATTAGCTAGCTGGGTACCCAACTAGCTCATTCGCAAAATGGTCCTTGCGAATGAGCTAGCTAGGTACCCAGCTAGTTCATTTGCAAAAACACATTAGCTAGCTGGGTACCCAACTAGCTCATTCGCAAAATGGTCCTTGCGAATGAGCTAGCTGGGTACCCAGCTAGCTGACACATTAGCTAGCTGGGTACCCAGCTAGCTCATTCGCAAGTACCATTTTGCGAATGAGCTAGCTACTAGCTGAGGCAAAATTTGGTGTAAAGCCTATGGGACAAAGCCAGCTAGTTAACTAGCTAAGACACGTGCTACCTAGCTAGCTGGGTACCCAGCTAGCTGACACATTTGCAGCCTAGGTAGTGAGCTAGCTCATTCGCGAATGTGTCTTTGTGATTGAACTAGCTGGGTACCCAGCTAGCTAGGTCATCTTTGCGAATGAGCTAGTTGGGTACCCAGCTAGTTCATTCGCAAAATTGTCCTTGTGAATGAGCTAGCTAGGTACCCAGCTAGCTAGAAAATGGGAATAAATGTTAAAACGGCTTGCCATAGTAGTGTTACTAACAGACAGTAGTGTTACTAACAGACAGTAGTGTTAATAACAGACAGGTAGTGTTACTAACAGACAGTAGTGTTACTAACAGACAGTAGTGTTACTAACAGACAGTAGTGTTACTAACAGACAGTAGTGTTACTAACAGACAGGTAGTGTTACTAACATACAGTAGTGTTACTAACAGACAGTAGTGTTACTAACAGACAGTAGTGTTACTAACAGACAGGTAGTGTTACTAACAGGCAGTAGTGTTACTAACAGACAGTAGTGTTACTAACAGACAGTAGTGTTACTAACAGACAGGTAGTGTTACTAACAGACAGTAGTGTTACTAACAGACAGTAGTGTTACTAACAGGTAGTAGTGTTACTAACAGACAGGTAGTGTTACTAACAGACAGGTAGTGTTACTAACAGACAGTAGTGTTACTAACAGACAGTAGTGTTACTAACAGACAGGTAGTGTTACTAACAGACAGTAGTGTTACTAACAGGTAGTGTTACTAACAGGTAGTGTTACTAACAGATAGTAGTGTTACTAACAGACAGGTAGTGTTACTAACAGACAGGTAGTGTTACTAACAGACAGTAGTGTTACTAACAGACAGTAGTGTTACTAACAGACAGGTAGTGTTACTAACAGACAGTAGTGTTACTAACAGACAGTAGTGTTACTAACAGACAGTAGTGTTACTAACAGACAGTAGTGTTACTAACAGACAGGTAGTGTTACTAACAGACAGGTAGTGTTACTAACAGACAGGTAGTGTTACTAACAGACAGTAGTGTTACTAACAGACAGGTAGTGTTACTAACAGACAGGTAGTGTTACTAACAGACAGTAGTGTTACTAACAGACAGTATTGTTACTAACAGACAGTAGTGTTACTAACAGACAGTAGTGTTACTAACAGACAGGTAGTGTTATTAACAGACAGTAGTGTTACTAACAGACAGTAGTGTTACTAACAGACAGTAGTGTTACTAACAGACAGGTAGTGTTATTAACAGACAGTAGTGTTACTAACAGACAGTAGTGTTACTAACAGACAGTAGTGTTACTAACAGACAGTAGTGTTACTAACAGACAGGTAGTGTTACTAACAGACAGGTAGTGTTACTAACAGACAGGTAGTGTTACTAACAGACAGTAGTGTTACTAACAGACAGGTAGTGTTACTAACATACAGTAGTGTTACTAACAGACAGTAGTGTTACTAACAGACAGTAGTGTTACTAACAGACAGTAGTGTTACTAACAGACAGTAGTGGTACTGACAGACAGGTAGTGTTACTAACAGACAGTAGTGTTACTAACAGACAGGTAGTGTTACTAACAGACAGTAGTGTTACTAACAGACAGTAGCGTTACTAACAGACAGTAGTGTTACTAACAGACAGTAGTGTTACTAACAGACAGGTAGTGTTACTAACAGACAGTAGTGTTACTAACAGACAGTAGTGTTACTAACAGACAGTAGTGTTACTAACAGACAGTAGTGTAGACAGGTAGTGTTACTAACAGACAGTAGTGTTACTAACAGACAGTAGTGTTACTAACAGACAGTAGTGTTACTAACAGACAGGTAGTGTTACTAACAGACAGGTAGTGTTACTAACAGACAGTAGTGTTACTAACAGACAGGTAGTGTTACTAACAGACAGTAGTGTTACTAACAGACAGTAGTGTTACTAACAGACAGTAGTGTTACTAACAGACAGTAGTGTTACTAACAGACAGTAGTGTTACTAACAGACAGTAGTGTTACTAACAGACAGTAGTGTTACTAACAGACAGTAGTGTTACTAACAGACAGGTAGTGTTACTAACAGACAGTAGTGTTACTAACAGACAGTAGTGTTACTAACAGACAGTAGTGTTACTAACAGACAGTAGTGTTACTAACAGACAGGTAGTGTTACTAACAGATAGTAGTGTTACTAACAGACAGTAGTGTTACTAACAGACAGGTAGTGTTACTAACAGACAGTATTGTTACTAACAGACAGGTAGTGTTACTAACAGACAGGTAGTGTTACTAACAGACAGGTAGTGTTACTAACAGACAGTAGTGTTACTAACAGACAGTAGTGTTACTAACAGACAGTAGTGTTACTAACAGACAGTAGTGTTACTAACAGACAGTAGTGTTACTAACAGACAGTAGTGTTACTAACAGACAGTAGTGTTACTGACAGACAGGTAGTGTTACTAACATACAGTAGTGTTACTAACAGACAGGTAGTGTTACTAACAGACAGTAGTGTTACTAACAGACAGTAGCGTTACTAACAGACAGTAGTGTTACTAACAGACAGTAGTGTTACTAACAGACAGGTAGTGTTACTAACAGACAGTAGTGTTACTAACAGACAGTAGTGTTACTAACAGACAGTAGTGTTACTAACAGACAGTAGTGTTACTAACAGACAGTAGTGTTACTAACAGACAGGTAGTGTTACTAACAGACAGTAGTGTTACTAACAGACAGGTAGTGTTACTAACAGACAGGTAGTGTTACTAACAGACAGGTAGTGTTACTAACAGACAGTAGTGTTACTAACAGACAGTAGTGTTACTAACAGACAGGTAGTGTTACTAACAGACAGGTAGTGTTACTAACAGACAGTAGTGTTACTAACAGACAGTAGTGTTACTAACAGACAGGTAGTGTTACTAACAGACAGGTAGTGTTACTAACAGACAGTAGTGTTACTAACAGACAGGTAGTGTTACTAACAGACAGGTAGTGTTACTGACAGACAGGTAGTGTTACTAACAACAGTAGTGTTACTAACAGACAGTAGTGTTACTAACAGACAGGTAGTGTTACTAACAGACAGGTAGTGTTACTAACAGACAGTAGTGTTACTAACAGACAGGTAGTGTTACTAACAGACAGTAGTGTTACTAACAGACAGTAGTGTTACTAACAGACAGTAGTGTTACTAACAGACAGTAGTGTTACTAACAGACAGTAGTGTTACTAACAGACAGTAGTGTTACTAACAGACAGTAGTGTTACTAACAGACAGTAGTGTTACTGACAGACAGGTAGTGTTACTAACAGACAGTAGTGTTACTGACAGACAGGTAGTGTTACTAACAGACAGTAGTGTTACTAACAGACAGGTAGTGTTACTAACAGACAGTAGTGTTACTAACAGACAGGTAGTGTTACTAACAGACAGTAGTGTTACTAACAGACAGTAGTGTTACTAACAGACAGTAGTGTTACTAACAGACAGTAGTGTTACTAACAGACAGGTAGTGTTACTAACAGACAGTAGTGTTACTAACAGACAGTAGTGTTACTAACAGACAGGTAGTGTTACTAACAGACAGGTAGTGTTACTAACAGACTGTAGTGTTACTAACAGACAGTATTGTTACTAACAGACAGTAGTGTTACTAACAGACAGGTAGTGTTACTAACAGACAGTAGTGTTACTAACAGACAGTAGTGTTACCGTAGTGGTACAGAAAAGTAGTGTTACTAACAGACAGTAGTGTTACTAACAGACAGGTAGTGTTACTAACAGACAGTAGTGTTACTAACAGACAGTAGTGTTACTAACAGACAGGTAGTGTTACTAACAGACAGTAGTGTTACTAACAGACAGTAGTGTTACTAACAGACAGGTAGTGTTACTAACAGACAGATAGTGTTACTAACAGACAGTAGTGTTACTGACAGACAGGTAGTGTTACTAACAGACAGTAGTGTTACTAACAGACAGGTAGTGTTACTAACAGACAGTAGTGTTACTAACAGACAGTAGTGTTACTAACAGACAGGTAGTGTTACTAACAGACAGGTAGTGTTACTAACAGACAGTAGTGTTACTAACAGACAGGTAGTGTTACTAACAGACAGTAGTGTTACTAACAGACAGTAGTGTTACTAACAGACAGGTAGTGTTACTAACAGACAGTAGTGTTACTAACAGACAGGTAGTGTTACTAACAGACAGGTAGTGTTACTAACAGACAGGTAGTGTTACTAACAGACAGTAGTGTTACTAACAGACAGTAGTGTTACTAACAGACAGTAGTGTCACTAACAGACAGGTAGTGTTACTAACAGACAGGTAGTGTTACTAACAGACAGGTAGTGTTACTAACAGACAGTAGTGTTACTAACAGACAGGTAGTGTTACTAACAGACAGTAGTGTTACTAACAGACAGGTAGTGTTACTAACAGACAGTAGTGTTACTAACAGACAGTAGTGTTACTAACAGACAGGTAGTGTTACTAACAGACAGTAGTGTTACTAACAGACAGTAGTGTTACTAACAGACAGTAGTGTTACTAACAGACAGTAGTGTTACTAACAGACAGGTAGTGTTATTAACAGACAGTAGTGTTACTAACAGACAGTAGTGTTACTAACAGACAGTAGTGTTACTAACAGACAGTAGTGTTACTAACAGACAGTAGTGTTACTAACAGACAGGTAGTGTTACTAACAGACAGTAGTGTTACTAACAGACAGTAGTGTTACTAACAGACAGTAGTGTTACTAACAGACAGTAGTGTTACTAACAGACAGGTAGTGTTACTAACAGACAGTAGTGTTACTAACAGACAGGTAGTGTTACTAACAGACAGTAGTGTTACTAACAGACAGGTAGTGTTACTAACAGACAGGTAGTGTTACTAACAGACAGTAGTGTTACTAACAGACAGTAGTGTTACTAACAGACAGTGGTATTACTAACAGACAGGTAGTGTTACTAACAGACAGTAGTGTTACTAACAGACAGTAGTGTTACTAACAGACAGTAGTGTTACTAACAGACAGGTAGTGTTACTAACAGACAGTAGTGTTACTAACAGACAGTAGTGTTACTAACAGACAGTAGTGTTACTAACAGACAGTATTGTTACTAACAGACAGGTAGTGTTATTAACAGACAGTAGTGTTACAAACAGACAGGTAGTGTTACTAACAGACAGTAGTGTTACTAACAGACAGGTAGTGTTACTAACAGACAGTAGTGTTACTAACAGACAGTAGTGTTACTAACAGACAGCAGTGTTACTAACAGACAGGTAGTGTTACTAACAGACAGTAGTGTTACTAACAGACAGTAGTGTTACTAACAGACAGTAGTGTTACTAACAGACAGTAGTGTTACTAACAGACAGTAGTGTTACTAACAGACAGGTAGTGTTATTAACAGACAGTAGTGTTACTAACAGACAGTAGTGTTACTAACAGACAGTAGTGTTACTAACAGACAGTAGTGTTACTAACAGACAGTAGTGTTACTAACAGACAGGTAGTGTTACTAACAGACAGTAGTGTTACTAACAGACAGTAGTGTTACTAACAGACAGTAGTGTTACTAACAGACAGTAGTGTTACTAACAGACAGGTAGTGTTACTAACAGACAGTAGTGTTACTAACAGACAGGTAGTGTTACTAACAGACAGTAGTGTTACTAACAGACAGTAGTGTTACTAACAGGTAGTGTTACTAACAGACAGTAGTGTTACTAACAGAAGTAGTGTTACTAACAGACAGGTAGTGTTACTAACAGACAGTAGTGTTACTAACAGACAGTAGTGTTACTAACAGACAGTGGTGTTACTAACAGACAGGTAGTGTTACTAACAGACAGTAGTGTTACTAACAGACAGTAGTGTTACTAACAGACAGTAGTGTTACTAACAGACAGGTAGTGTTACTAACAGACAGTAGTGTTACTAACAGACAGTAGTGTTACTAACAGACAGTAGTGTTACTAACAGACAGTATTGTTACTAACAGACAGGTAGTGTTATTAACAGACAGTAGTGTTACTAACAGACAGTAGTGTTACTAACAGACAGTAGTGTTACTAACAGACAGGTAGTGTTACTAACAGACAGTAGTGTTACTAACAGACAGTAGTGTTACTAACAGACAGTAGTGTTACTAACAGACAGGTAGTGTTACTAACAGACAGTAGTGTTACTAACAGACAGTAGTGTTACTAACAGACAGTAGTGTTACTAACAGACAGTAGTGTTACTAACAGACAGTAGTGTTACTAACAGACAGGTAGTGTTATTAACAGACAGTAGTGTTACTAACAGACAGTAGTGTTACTAACAGACAGTAGTGTTACTAACAGACAGTAGTGTTACTAACAGACACACAGTAGTGTTACTAACAGACAGTAGTGTTACTAACAGACAGTAGTGTTACTAACAGACAGGTAGTGTTACTAACAGACAGTAGTGTTACTAACAGACAGTAGTGTTACTAACAGACAGGTAGTGTTACTAACAGACAGGTAGTGTTACTAACAGACAGTAGTGTTACTAACAGACAGTAGTGTTACTAACAGACAGGTAGTGTTACTAACAGACAGTAGTGTTACTAACAGACAGGTAGTGTTACTAACAGACAGTAGTGTTACTAACAGACAGTAGTGTTACTAACAGACAGTAGTGTTACTAACAGACAGTAGTGTTACTAACAGACAGGTAGTGTTACTAACAGACAGTAGTGTTACTAACAGACAGGTAGTGTTACTAACAGACAGGTAGTGTTACTAACAGACAGTAGTGTTACTAACAGACAGGTAGTGTTACTAACAGACAGGTAGTGTTACTAACAGACAGTAGTGTTACTAACAGACAGTAGTGTTACTAACAGACAGTAGTGTTACTAACAGACAGGTAGTGTTACTAACAGACAGTAGTGTTACTAACAGACAGTAGTGTTACTAACAGACAGTAGTGTTACTAACAGACAGGTAGTGTTATTAACAGACAGTAGTGTTACTAACAGACAGTAGTGTTACTAACAGACAGTAGTGTTACTAACAGACAGGTAGTGTTACTAACAGACAGTAGTGTTACTAACAGACAGGTAGTGTTACTAACAGACAGTAGTGTTACTAACAGACAGTAGTGTTACTAACAGACAGTAGTGTTACTAACAGACAGTAGTGTTACTAACAGACAGTAGTGTTACTAACAGACAGTAGTGTTACTAACAGACAGTAGTGTTACTAACAGACAGGTAGTGTTACTAACAGACAGTAGTGTTACTAACAGACAGGTAGTGTTACTAACAGACAGTAGTGTTACTAACAGACAGTAGTGTTACTAACAGACAGTAGTGTTACTAACAGACAGTAGTGTTACTAACAGACAGTAGTGTTACTGACAGACAGGTAGTGTTACTAACAGACAGTAGTGTTACTAACAGACAGGTAGTGTTACTAACAGACAGTAGTGTTACTAACAGACAGTAGCGTTACTAACAGACAGTAGTGTTACTAACAGACAGTAGTGTTACTAACAGACAGGTAGTGTTACTAACAGACAGTAGTGTTACTAACAGACAGTAGTGTTACTAACAGACAGTAGTGTTACTAACAGACAGTAGTGTTACTAACAGACAGTAGTGTTACTAACAGACAGTAGTGTTACTAACAGACAGTAGTGTTACTAACAGACAGTAGTGTTACTAACAGACAGTAGTGTTACTAACAGACAGTAGTGTTACTAACAGACAGGTAGTGTTACTAACAGACAGGTAGTGTTACTAACAGACAGTAGTGTTACTAACAGACAGTAGTGTTACTAACAGACAGTAGTGTTACTAACAGACAGTAGTGTTACTAACAGACAGTAGTGTTACTAACAGACAGTAGTGTTACTAACAGACAGTAGTGTTACTAACAGACAGTAGTGTTACTAACAGACAGTAGTGTTACTAACAGACAGTAGTGTTACTAACAGACAGGTAGTGTTACTAACAGACAGTAGTGTTACTAACAGACAGTAGTGTTACTAACAGACAGTAGTGTTACTAACAGACAGTAGTGTTACTAACAGACAGTAGTGTTACTAACAGACAGTAGTGTTACTAACAGACAGTAGTGTTACTAACAGACAGGTAGTGTTACTAACAGACAGTAGTGTTACTAACAGACAGGTAGTGTTACTAACAGACAGTAGTGTTACTAACAGACAGTAGTGTTACTAACAGACAGGTAGTGTTACTAACAGACAGTAGTGTTACTAACAGACAGTAGTGTTACTAACAGACAGTAGTGTTACTAACAGACAGGTAGTGTTACTAACAGACAGTAGTGTTACTAACAGACAGTAGTGTTACTAACAGACAGTAGTGTTACTAACAGACAGTAGTGTTACTAACAGACAGTAGTGTTACTAACAGACAGTAGTGTTACTAACAGACAGTAGTGTTACTAACAGACAGGTAGTGTTACTAACAGACAGTAGTGTTACTAACAGACAGTAGTGTTACTAACAGACAGTAGTGTTACTAACAGACAGTAGTGTTACTAACAGACAGTAGTGTTACTAACAGACAGTAGTGTTACTAACAGACAGTAGTGTTACTAACAGACAGGTAGTGTTACTAACAGACAGTAGTGTTACTAACAGACAGGTAGTGTTACTAACAGACAGTAGTGTTACTAACAGACAGTAGTGTTACTAACAGACAGTAGTGTTACTAACAGACAGTAGTGTTACTAACAGACAGTAGTGTTACTAACAGACAGTAGTGTTACTAACAGACAGTAGTGTTACTAACAGACAGTAGTGTTACTAACAGACAGGTAGTGTTACTAACAGACAGTAGTGTTACTAACAGACAGTAGTGTTACTAACAGACAGTAGTGTTACTAACAGACAGGTAGTGTTACTAACAGACAGTAGTGTTACTAACAGACAGGTAGTGTTACTAACAGACAGTAGTGTTACTAACAGACAGGTAGTGTTACTAACAGACAGGTAGTGTTACTAACAGACAGGTAGTGTTACTAACAGACAGTAGTGTTACTAACAGACAGTAGTGTTACTAACAGACAGGTAGTGTTACTAACAGACAGGTAGTGTTACTAACAGACAGTAGTGTTACTAACAGACAGTAGTGTTACTAACAGACAGTAGTGTTACTAACAGACAGGTAGTGTTACTAACAGACAGTAGTGTTACTAACAGACAGGTAGTGTTACTAACAGACAGTAGTGTTACTAACAGACAGTAGTGTTACTAACAGACAGTAGTGTTACTAACAGACAGTAGTGTTACTAACAGACAGTAGTGTTACTAACAGACAGTAGTGTTACTAACAGACAGTAGTGTTACTAACAGACAGTAGTGTTACTAACAGACAGGTAGTGTTACTAACAGACAGTAGTGTTACTAACAGACAGTAGTGTTACTAACAGACAGTAGTGTTACTAACAGACAGGTAGTGTTACTAACAGACAGTAGTGTTACTAACAGACAGGTAGTGTTACTAACAGACAGTAGTGTTACTAACAGACAGTAGTGTTACTAACAGACAGTAGTGTTACTAACAGACAGTAGTGTTACTAACAGACAGTAGTGTTACTAACAGACAGTAGTGTTACTAACAGACAGTAGTGTTACTAACAGACAGTAGTGTTACTAACAGACAGTAGTGTTACTAACAGACAGTAGTGTTACTAACAGACAGTAGTGTTACTAACAGACAGTAGTGTTACTAACAGACAGTAGTGTTACTAACAGACAGTAGTGTTACTAACAGACAGTAGTGTTACTAACA
The DNA here is from genome assembly GCF_963971535.1 of Notolepis coatsorum. Taxonomy (NCBI): domain Eukaryota; kingdom Metazoa; phylum Chordata; class Actinopteri; order Aulopiformes; family Paralepididae; genus Notolepis; species Notolepis coatsorum. Next base: position 95,251 of record NW_028171945.1, read on the forward strand.
GACAGGTAGTGTTACTAACAGACAGTAGTGTTACTAACAGACAGTAGTGTTACTAACAGACAGTAGTGTTACTAACAGACAGGTAGTGTTACTAACAGACAGTAGTGTTACTAACAGACAGTAGTGTTACTAACAGACAGTAGTGTTACTAACAGACAGTAGTGTTACTAACAGACAGTAGTGTTACTAACAGACAGTAGTGTTACTAACAGACAGGTAGTGTTACTAACAGACAGTAGTGTTACTAACAGACAGTAGTGTTACTAACAGACAGTAGTGTTACTAACAGACAGTAGTGTTACTAACAGACAGGTAGTGTTACTAACAGACAGTAGTGTTACTAACAGACAGTAGTGTTACTAACAGACAGTAGTGTTACTAACAGACAGTAGTGTTACTAACAGACAGTAGTGTTACTAACAGACAGTAGTGTTACTAACAGACAGTAGTGTTACTAACAGACAGTAGTGTTACTAACAGACAGTAGTGTTACTAACAGACAGTAGTGTTACTAACAGACAGTAGTGTTACTAACAGACAGTAGTGTTACTAACAGACAGTAGTGTTACTAACAGACAGTAGTGTTACTAACAGACAGTAGTGTTACTAACAGACAGTAGTGTTACTAACAGACAGTAGTGTTACTAACAGACAGTAGTGTTACTAACAGACAGTAGTGTTACTAACAGACAGGTAGTGTTACTAACAGACAGTAGTGTTACTAACAGACAGTAGTGTTACTAACAGACAGTAGTGTTACTAACAGACAGTAGTGTTACTAACAGACAGTAGTGTTACTAACAGACAGTAGTGTTACTAACAGACAGTAGTGTTACTAACAGACAGTAGTGTTACTAACAGACAGTAGTGTTACTAACAGACAGGTAGTGTTACTAACAGACAGTAGTGTTACTAACAGACAGTAGTGTTACTAACAGACAGTAGTGTTACTAACAGACAGTAGTGTTACTAACAGACAGTAGTGTTACTAACAGACAGGTAGTGTTACTAACAGACAGTAGTGTTACTAACAGACAGGTAGTGTTACTAACAGACAGTAGTGTTACTAACAGACAGTAGTGTTACTAACAGACAGTAGTGTTACTAACAGACAGTAGTGTTACTAACAGACAGTAGTGTTACTAACAGACAGTAGTGTTACTAACAGACAGTAGTGTTACTAACAGACAGTAGTGTTACTAACAGACAGTAGTGTTACTAACAGACAGTAGTGTTACTAACAGACAGTAGTGTTACTAACAGACAGTAGTGTTACTAACAGACAGTAGTGTTACTAACAGACAGTAGTGTTACTAACAGACAGGTAGTGTTACTAACAGACAGTAGTGTTACTAACAGACAGTAGTGTTACTAACAGACAGTAGTGTTACTAACAGACAGTAGTGTTACTAACAGACAGTAGTGTTACTAACAGACAGTAGTGTTACTAACAGACAGTAGTGTTACTAACAGACAGTAGTGTTACTAACAGACAGTAGTGTTACTAACAGACAGTAGTGTTACTAACAGACAGTAGTGTTACTAACAGACAGTAGTGTTACTAACAGACAGGTAGTGTTACTAACAGACAGTAGTGTTACTAACAGACAGTAGTGTTACTAACAGACAGTAGTGTTACTAACAGACAGTAGTGTTACTAACAGACAGTAGTGTTACTAACAGACAGTAGTGTTACTAACAGACAGTAGTGTTACTAACAGACAGTAGTGTTACTAACAGACAGTAGTGTTACTAACAGACAGTAGTGTTACTAACAGACAGTAGTGTTACTAACAGACAGGTAGTGTTACTAACAGACAGTAGTGTTACTAACAGACAGGTAGTGTTACTAACAGACAGGTAGTGTTACTAACAGACAGTAGTGTTACTAACAGACAGTAGTGTTACTAACAGACAGTAGTGTTACTAACAGACAGTAGTGTTACTAACAGACAGTAGTGTTACTAACAGACAGTAGTGTTACTAACAGACAGTAGTGTTACTAACAGACAGTAGTGTTACTAACAGACAGTAGTGTTACTAACAGACAGTAGTGTTACTAACAGACAGTAGTGTTACTAACAGACAGTAGTGTTACTAACAGACAGGTAGTGTTACTAACAGACAGTAGTGTTACTAACAGACAGGTAGTGTTACTAACAGACAGTAGTGTTACTAACAGACAGTAGTGTTACTAACAGACAGTAGTGTTACTAACAGACAGTAGTGTTACTAACAGACAGGTAGTGTTACTAACAGACAGTAGTGTTACTAACAGACAGTAGTGTTACTAACAGACAGTAGTGTTACTAACAGACAGGTAGTGTTACTAACAGACAGTAGTGTTACTAACAGACAGTAGTGTTACTAACAGACAGTAGTGTTACTAACAGACAGGTAGTGTTACTAACAGACAGTAGTGTTACTAACAGACAGTAGTGTTACTAACAGACAGTAGTGTTACTAACAGACAGTAGTGTTACTAACAGACAGTAGTGTTACTAACAGACAGGTAGTGTTACTAACAGACAGGTAGTGTTACTAACAGACAGTAGTGTTACTAACAGACAGTAGTGTTACTAACAGACAGTAGTGTTACTAACAGACAGTAGTGTTACTAACAGACAGTAGTGTTACTAACAGACAGTAGTGTTACTAACAGACAGGTAGTGTTACTAACAGACAGTAGTGTTACTAACAGACAGTAGTGTTACTAACAGACAGTAGTGTTACTAACAGACAGTAGTGTTACTAACAGACAGTAGTGTTACTAACAGACAGTAGTGTTACTAACAGACAGTAGTGTTACTAACAGACAGTAGTGTTACTAACAGACAGTAGTGTTACTAACAGACAGTAGTGTTACTAACAGACAGTAGTGTTACTAACAGACAGGTAGTGTTACTAACAGACAGTAGTGTTACTAACAGACAGTAGTGTTACTAACAGACAGTAGTGTTACTAACAGACAGTAGTGTTACTAACAGACAGTAGTGTTACTAACAGACAGTAGTGTTACTAACAGACAGTAGTGTTACTAACAGACAGTAGTGTTACTAACAGACAGTAGTGTTACTAACAGACAGTAGTGTTACTAACAGACAGTAGTGTTACTAACAGACAGGTAGTGTTACTAACAGACAGTAGTGTTACTAACAGACAGTAGTGTTACTAACAGACAGTAGTGTTACTAACAGACAGTAGTGTTACTAACAGACAGTAGTGTTACTAACAGACAGTAGTGTTACTAACAGACAGGTAGTGTTACTAACAGACAGTAGTGTTACTAACAGACAGTAGTGTTACTAACAGACAGTAGTGTTACTAACAGACAGTAGTGTTACTAACAGACAGTAGTGTTACTAACAGACAGTAGTGTTACTAACAGACAGTAGTGTTACTAACAGACAGTAGTGTTACTAACAGACAGTAGTGTTACTAACAGACAGTAGTGTTACTAACAGACAGGTAGTGTTACTAACAGACAGTAGTGTTACTAACAGACAGTAGTGTTACTAACAGACAGTAGTGTTACTAACAGACAGTAGTGTTACTAACAGACAGTAGTGTTACTAACAGACAGTAGTGTTACTAACAGACAGTAGTGTTACTAACAGACAGTAGTGTTACTAACAGACAGTAGTGTTACTAACAGACAGTAGTGTTACTAACAGACAGTAGTGTTACTAACAGACAGTAGTGTTACTAACAGACAGTAGTGTTACTAACAGACAGTAGTGTTACTAACAGACAGTAGTGTTACTAACAGACAGTAGTGTTACTAACAGACAGTAGTGTTACTAACAGACAGTAGTGTTACTAACAGACAGTAGTGTTACTAACAGACAGTAGTGTTACTAACAGACAGTAGTGTTACTAACAGACAGTAGTGTTACTAACAGACAGGTAGTGTTACTAACAGACAGTAGTGTTACTAACAGACAGGTAGTGTTACTAACAGACAGTAGTGTTACTAACAGACAGTAGTGTTACTAACAGACAGGTAGTGTTACTAACAGACAGTAGTGTTACTAACAGACAGTAGTGTTACTAACAGACAGTAGTGTTACTAACAGACAGTAGTGTTACTAACAGACAGTAGTGTTACTAACAGACAGTAGTGTTACTAACAGACAGTAGTGTTACTAACAGACAGTAGTGTTACTAACAGACAGTAGTGTTACTAACAGACAGTAGTGTTACTAACAGACAGTAGTGTTACTAACAGACAGTAGTGTTACTAACAGACAGGTAGTGTTACTAACAGACAGTAGTGTTACTAACAGACAGTAGTGTTACTAACAGACAGGTAGTGTTACTAACAGACAGTAGTGTTACTAACAGACAGGTAGTGTTACTAACAGACAGTAGTGTTACTAACAGACAGTAGTGTTACTAACAGACAGTAGTGTTACTAACAGACAGTAGTGTTACTAACAGACAGTAGTGTTACTAACAGACAGTAGTGTTACTAACAGACAGTAGTGTTACTAACAGACAGTAGTGTTACTAACAGACAGGTAGTGTTACTAACAGACAGTAGTGTTACTAACAGACAGTAGTGTTACTAACAGACAGTAGTGTTACTAACAGACAGTAGTGTTACTAACAGACAGTAGTGTTACTAACAGACAGTAGTGTTACTAACAGACAGTAGTGTTACTAACAGACAGGTAGTGTTACTAACAGACAGGTAGTGTTACTAACAGACAGGTAGTGTTACTAACAGACAGGTAGTGTTACTAACAGACAGTAGTGTTACTAACAGACAGTAGTGTTACTAACAGACAGTAGTGTTACTAACAGACAGGTAGTGTTACTAACAGACAGTAGTGTTACTAACAGACAGGTAGTGTTACTAACAGACAGGTAGTGTTACTAACAGACAGGTAGTGTTACTAACAGACAGGTAGTGTTACTAACAGACAGTAGTGTTACTAACAGACAGTAGTGTTACTAACAGACAGTAGTGTTACTAACAGACAGGTAGTGTTACTAACAGACAGTAGTGTTACTAACAGACAGGTAGTGTTACTAACAGACAGTAGTGTTACTAACAGACAGTAGTGTTACTAACAGACAGTAGTGTTACTAACAGACAGGTAGTGTTACTAACAGACAGTAGTGTTAC
>NW_028171944.1:0-2000 GCF_963971535.1 Notolepis coatsorum
AAGCGATTAGTTTCAAACACAGATGCTAATCTTTTTTTTTTTAAAACAACACAGTTTAAAACGTCACTTTTTAACCATTAAGCTGCTTCTGGATCAGTGCTCTTTGTAGCCGCCCTGTCCTTGCTTGACTGATACGTCAAAGTTGAGGACACACAGGGGAAAAAGGGAGAATGAAAATGCCACACAGACACTGACACAGGGATCAATCCGATTGGAATGATTTAGCATTTCTGCGTTTTGAATAAAAATGAGGGCGCTAGACGGTAGAGCAGTTTGATTAGCGAAGTCCCTAAGTCCCCCAGAAGCCTCCGAGGGCCCTTTTCTCTCCTCCTGCACTGCCAGAAGAAAAGTCCTCTTTCTCTCTTTTCAGGGGGTCCCTCCGTACCCCGGCTTTTTCCTCCCTGTTGGTATTACAAAATCCCCATTCAAAACAACCCTTGTCACCTGTCAACTAAGCCAGGCTGGTTCTCTAGGTCTTTATCCCCAACACACACACACACACACAGACCCAGCCCCCTCCCGCATTTATGCACATATCCCCTACATTCATACAGATACATAGACACAAACACATCCACAAATCCCAACCGCACACACGCACCCACCCACGCTCACACACCGAAACCACATGTCTGAGAGCTGGTTACTATAGCGTTTTAAAATTCATTACCCTGTTCAATTTGAGGGAACGTCCACATTGGGGCGGCCCCGAGGGCTGCTTTCAGCCATTCTTCCGGGCGGTAGCTGGTGGGCGAGGGCCCTAAAGGCTTCACGTGCGCGGAGAGCCCGGCCCCGTTGTTACACCGCCACAACCCTGCTGACCGAATGAGACGAAGATGAGGTGTTTAGAGATTTGAGGAAATTAAAATATTTAGACGTTTGGATCCAGATGCACTTTTAGCCGCTGGTTCCTTTGAGTGACATGTTAAGATTGTAATCGCCGAACCTCAACAAGGTGCCCCCCTCCCCCCAACAGAGTTTCAACAAATTACAATCAGTAATCTCTTTCTTGTGTGTTTCATTAGATCACTTATAGTTCTACAACCCGTTTGATTTCATCCCCAAAAAAGAGTCGAGATACTGGTGAAAACTGCTATATTACATGTTTTGATGTGGTTTCATTCAATCTTGAACTAGAGTGGGCAGTTGCATGTGTGTGTGTGTGCGTGTGCGTGTGCGTGTGCGTGTCCGTGTGCGTGTGTGTGTGTGTGTGTGTGTGTGTGTGTGTGTGTGTGTGTGTGAGTAGATTACCTTTTGTTCCAACCTGCCATGAAGATGGGGTTCTGGACACTTCAGCTGTTGTCCTGGGGAAGCCTGTCCGGCAGCTGTACAAACCTGGGCTTATAGGGTAAGAGCTGCTGCCCCAATCTGGAGAAGGCATAGAGAGTGGAGAGAGAGAGGGAGAGAGAGAGAGAGGGCAGGGGTTAGGGGTGACCATCGAGAGGCTTGCGGGTCAGAGCAGAGGGTGGTCATCCGGCCTGGTCACTTAGCCAAGACCCACAATGCCCTAAGCAGCCGTCGCTCATTAGCCTTCCTGACAGGCGCTGTGGACATGGAGGAGAGTCGCCCCACGCAGAAAGGTCACAGGGTCAATCAGCCCTCTCTCCGGCCATCACATCGAGATGGACACAGGCGGCCAATGATCCCTTAATCAAAGGATTAATGGTGCGTGGCCAGGCATGCTAGCAAGGAAGTGCAACACACACACACCCAAGCAAATTGATTTATCAAAGGTCATTTAGGTGACAAATTGATTTATCAAAAGGTCATTATTTGACATGTTCAGGTATTTACAATGTTGTACTGTCTATAGTCTTAGACCATATAATCAACATGAAAAAAGGCAGAAAAAGCACAAAGGAATTGCATTTACATTATATTTAAAGTAAATATTAGGGCTGCATGTGAAGGAGCAAGATGGACACATATGACTATACTGTATATGAATACTTATTATATGCATATAAATTGTGTGCCACTGTATAACGACAATGAAGTGG
>NW_028171943.1:0-7500 GCF_963971535.1 Notolepis coatsorum
CTCCCCTGTTAGGCTCTTTAGCTCCGCTGTTAGCTCCCCTGTTAGCCTCTTTAGCTGCTGTTGTTAGCTCCCCTGTTAGCCTCTTTAGCTCCCCTGTTAGCTCCCCTGTTAGGCTCTTTAGCTCCCCTGTTAGCTCCCCTGTTAGCCTCTTTAGCTGCTGCTGTTAGCTCCCCTGTTAGCCCCCTGTTAGCGTCTTTAGCTCCCTGTTAGCTCCCCTGTTAGCCTCTTTAGCTGCTGCTGTTAGCTCCCCTGTTACCCAACACATGATTAGTTCCCTTTCCACACCGGTCAATACACAGTAATGGACCCCGTCCCTTTAAGGTTGAAATGCTGGGCTATCACACAACACATTTAACCAATAGACAGTGGGCCCACATTGAAAACAAAAGTCCTAGCTAAGCCGGCAGTTCCCCAAAATAACAAACGTCGGGGCGCCCCTAAACAATGGTACACGGGCCAGTTCTGAGTACTGATCCTCTTCGCCTCTAAAAGGGCTCGCGCCGCAAGAAGAGAATGTTTACCCCAGGCTCCAGCACTCGGAGTGCTCACTGTAACTGGCTCGTGTGTACTTAACCCAGGCTGGCCTGCTCCCGCAACAAATGTCCGCGTTGCGAGATGGCCGTCAACCGGTCCCGTGTTTGTCACCTGTGACAGGCAGGGGCGGGCTGGGTTGACGTTAGGCAGGCGACGGCTGGAGGTGGTTGCCGTGCCGCGACGTCCGTTGAGTAGTCCACTGCTCGGCTGGAGAGGTGAAGCGACACGCGGACTAAACTGTGCCCTAGGCCTAACTGAAGCTAAGCTGTGGGCTGCGGCGACCCCCTGTCCTGACGTCTATACTTTAGCTAAAACGCAACGTGTGCAATATCTACCGCACTCTTCGGCAGTAGCTCGCCTGCTTCTTCGTTCCACAGTCTCTTTAGCATTAACTGAAAGCTAAGCTATCTTGTATTCTATTATAACCCGCCTCGTAACTGGGTTTATATCCCGCGTGCTTGATGTCCGGAGCTCCTGCTCCACGCGACTTCTTCCTCCTCTTGGGAAATGACGAAGAGGCTGCTCCCATAGATATATATAGAACACTAGATAGCTTGCCCGCGCTGCCGGCCAATGGAGAGCGACGTCACTGAACCGCCGCCATCTTGCCCAGGTCAGCCTTGAGTGAGAGTGAGTGAGCGGCACAGACAAAAATACTCATAACTCGCTGAAATATTGACGGATTTACAAACGGTTTGGTTTATTACAAGCATTATTAACGTGGCTATGATTCAAGCGGTTTGTAAAATAAGTATGCAGTATCATAACTACATCTTTGATGTTTATAGCAAACCAACCCGTTTGTAAATCCGTCAATATTTCAGCGAGTTATGAGTATTTTTGTCTGTGCAGCTCACTCACCCTCACTCAAGGCTGACCTGGGCAAGATGGCGGCGGTTCAGTGACGCTGGTGACTCCGCCTTAAGCTATCTAGTGTTCTATATATATCTATGGCTGCTCCGCTGTTGGAGCTCCGCCTTCAGCCCATCCTTCTTCACCTGATGTCCTTCCTGCCCCACGTCACACCAGCGCCCCCCGGCGGCACTCCAGTGCATGCTCCACTATTCACTGTCAATGTTAGAATATGGAGGATCAAGAGGGGTCAGTGAGTACAGTAGAGCAAAAGGAATTAGGTTAGGCACATTGAATTATCGCTAGACACATGCAGGTGTCTACACATACAAGCGTTTCACATGTATACATACAAGCGTTTCACACGCACGCATAACTTCCCGTTACGGAAGTTACCGCTCAGCGTCACCAGTTAGACCGGAAGGCGGTGGGCTCCCACGGGCACGCCCGCGCACGGATCGGCGTGAAAATATTCACGGGTCGATCTCGGTCGGTTCTACAACTTCCCTCATACATACGTACACACACATGTACACACACACACACAGACATACACACATACACACACACACACACATACACACATACGTTATTGTGAGTTATCTTGCCCCCCACCACATTACATAGCAGGCCCATGCTCTGCCTGCACCATATATTATTTTCATTATGGTGTGTATGATCATTGATCCGAGAGCAGGGGTAGATCAATGAGCAGAACCAATCAGTCTTGGTTAGTGGTTATTTAATAGCAGATATCCATCACCCGGTCATTATCACTAACATACACAGTGCTCACTCCTGAGAGTTAGAGGAGAGATGTATCTTACACTCAATGTAATGCATTACATACACTAGCAGTTTGGGTAATAAATGTATTACCCATACTGTACATGTAAAATCCATACCTCATTTTAGCATTGAAGAAAAAAAGGTAGCATTTTTGTACCTACATTTTTTACTTAAGGTGAGACACCCCAGGTGAATAGGCAAAACAAATATTTGAATAGATATCACTATGAAACTTTCCCAGTTTGTTATGTACATAGCAACTTAGAAAAAATGTATTGCAAGTTTTCTGAGATCTTATGTTTATATATGCAAAATAGGCATTACCTCATTAAATATGCACTAATTTGCATATGACGTTTGGGTATAAATACCAACATTGGATGATGCCAGATAAAAAAAAATTAATGGTTTCATTATGTTGACACATAACACAGTGAACTTTTTACAGAAGGGATTGTGGACATGTCTTTTTATCATCCCATGAATCAGGAAATGCTGACTACAGTCATAAAAAAATCAATTTTCGCCATGTTTTTTGGTCTAAATGTACTATAAATCAGGCTATGAATGATATATCAACAAACCCCTCTGTAAAAAGATGCAGGGTATATATAGGAAGAAATGTGGAAAGTATGGTGTGTGTAGGTGCTATGGAATGGTACATGTCTACCCTTGCGTGTAAGAAAAACACATAAAATCTTTTTTTGGGAAAACGCCTTCAAAGTTCTGTATTGTAAAATGCCATACTTTTTTTTTGAAACAGCTATTTACAAACACAATACCTATCAAACCATTAGTAATAGACAACCTAAACACATGCCTGATAACTGAATAATAATAATAATAATAATAATAATAATAATAATAATAATAATAATAATAATAATAATAATAATAATAATAATAATAATAATAATAATAATAATAATAATAATAATAATAATAATAATAATAATAATAATAATAATAATAATAATAATAATAATAATAATAATAATAATAATAATAATAATAATAATAATAATAATAATAATAATAATAATAATAATAATAATAATAATAATAATAATAATAATAATAATAATAATAATAATGATGTTATTGAACTGAACAGAACTACACACAGGCTACAAACAGTGTAGTAGTACCCCGTAATAGGCAAAACATATTTGAATAGATATCACTATGAAACTTTCCCAGTTTGTTATTTACATATAAACTAAGAAAAAATATATTGCAAGTTTTCTGAATTTTATGTTTATATATGCAAATGAGGCACTTCCCCATTAACCCTTTATCTGCCAGAGATTATTCTGATCTTAATCCACTCTCTGCCACCACTGTAAGTCTATGGAGAAGTTCCCCTTCTTTGCAGGGCTATAACTTTTTAAATTGTATTGCTAAATTGACATTACTATGGCCCATTCAACATCAAGTATCTATCGTTTAGGATGTAGCAACGTTCTACTTTTTCATTCACACATTCATACTAAAATATGGTCTAAAGTATAAATATGTTTTTATCGTTTTTTGCAGCATTCCATAGAACTTGAGTTATAGCCATAAATACATATATTAGATCATCAAATGTAGTTTGATACCGATTGACGTCAGATTAAAAATTTCAATTGTACAAGGTCCTAAACGTCATGCCTCATCATCTGCTGGTGACCGGAGGGGGGGGGGTTTATAAATCCGTGGCCGACGTTAAATCATTTATGTAGTATGGGTGATATGTTGATCGGAGCAGTTTGTATGTATAATAATAATCAAACACGCTGAAACTCACGGCAGCTTCCTCGTAGCGTTGGGCGATCAGCGTGGAGCAGAAAGTTCGCTATTATGGGATGTCGATCTCGTTGGTCCATTTCCAGGTTGTATAATACTATATACGTCCAAATCATGTTGTTTATTGAGTTATTGGCAACGGATCGCTATCCAGTGTATCAAGCTGGAGTCCCGCGAGCGATAGCGAGTGGCCGGACAAAATATGGGTGAGCACCACTTCCGGCTGCTCACTTCCGGTTTTGGCACCTCGCCGATCGGCCACCAGATGGCGGTCTTGCACCGTTGGAGAGTTGAGAGGAGCTCTACAGCACCCGTCAAGTCTCGGTGGGTGAAATATGATTGCCATGACAGATTTTTGAAATATTGATCTTAAAGACGCTGTACGACGTCATTGGCAGATTACGCATGGCGAGGAATGACGTCTAAACACGTCATTGGCGATTAAAGGGTTAAATATGTGCACATTTATGGATGCAATAAGGCAAAATGAAGTAAAATAAACAACTAAATGTGTGTTATTGACGTTTTATTGTCACTAGTTTCATAGAAGACATGTTTAGGAAGCAAAATATAACAAAATCTCAAAAGCAACAAAATTGATGTTGAGGTAGGATTGCTGGTATGTTGAGGTTGAGGTAGGATTGCTGGTATGTCGACGTTGAGGTAGGATTGCTGGTATGTCGACATTGAGGTAGGATTGCTGGTATGTCGTTGTTGAAGTAGGATTGCTGGTATGTCGACGTTGAGGTAGGATTGCTGGTATGTCGTTGTTGAAGTAGGATTGCTGGTATGTCGACGTTGAGGTAGGATTGCTGGTATGTCGTTGTTGAAGTAGGATTGCTGGTATGTCGACGTTGAGGTAGGATTGCTGGTATGTTGAGGTAGGATTGCTGGTATATTGAGGTAGGATTGCTGGTATGTCGATGTTGAGGTAGGATTGCTGGTATGTCGACGTTGAGGTAGGATTGCTGGTATGTGGATGTTGAAGTAGGATTGCTGGTATGTGGATGTTGAGGTAGGATTGCTGGTATGTCGACGTTGAGGTAGGATTGCTGGTATGTTGAGGTAGGATTGCTGGTATATTGAGGTAGGATTGCTGGTATGTCGATGTTGAGGTAGGATTGCTGGTATGTCGACGTTGAGGTAGGATTGCTGGTATGTGGATGTTGAAGTAGGATTGCTGGTATGTGGATGTTGAGGTAGGATTGCTGGTATGTCGACGTTGAGGTAGGATTGCTGGTAAGTTGAGGTAGGATTGCTGGTATGTGGATGTTGAGGTAGGTAGCACTGTGAGCAGTGGGGTTGTAGGTAGCAGCAGAGCACAGTGGGGTTGTAGGTAGCAGCAGAGCACAGTGGGGTTGTAGGTAGCAGCAGAGCACAGTGGGGTTGTAGGTAGCAGCAGAGCACAGTGGGGTTGTAGGTAGCAGCAGAGCACAGTGGGGTTGTAGGTAGCAGCAGAGCACAGTGGGGTTGTAGGTAGCAGCAGAGCACAGTGGGGTTGTAGGTAGCACTGTGAGCAGTGGGGTTGTAGGTAGCAGCAGAGCACAGTGGTGTTGTAGGTAGCAGCAGAGCACAGTGGGGTTGTAGGTAGCAGCAGAGCACAGTGGGGTTGTAGGTAGCAGCAGAGCACAGTGGGGTTGTAGGTAGCAGCAGAGCACAGTGGGGTTGTAGGTATGTTGAGGTAGGTAGCAGCAGAGCACAGTGGGGTTGTAGGTAGCAGCAGAGCACAGTGGGGTTGTAGGTAGCAGCAGAGCACAGTGGGGTTGTAGGTAGCAGCAGAGCACAGTGGGGTTGTAGGTAGCAGCAGAGCACAGTGGGGTTGTAGGTAGCAGCAGAGCACAGTGGGGTTGTAGGTAGCAGCAGAGCACAGTGGTGTTGGGCGCACTGACAGTGCATATGGAGCATGGTGCTGTTCCAGGATGCAGGAATGTATCACTGAGCCTCATTGAGGTGTCGTAGGCCATAATAGATACACACTAAATGAGTATATGAGTATATTTATTGGCAAAGGATTTGCACTACAACCCATACCTCAGTACACCTTACTGTAAATTGTACCTAAATTGTACCTCATCCCATGTCTGCTTTGCACTATATAGTATATTGTATATTAGTATATTGCATAGTATATTGTATGGTAACTCAGTTACTTCTATTCTGCATTGAACATTGTACATATGTCTATACTGAACACTTGTGTCCACGTACGTGACTTCTATTTTTTACATGCTATACTTATTTTATTTCATACTTATCTTTTTTTGTCTAGCACAGTCTCTGGAGCGTAACAGAAAGAAGCATTTTGTATAAAAGTATTCTGTACTTCTGTATGACAACTATTAAAGAAACTTGATACTTGAAACTATATGAGAGAGAGAGAGAGAGAGAGAGAGAGAGAGGAGAGAGAGAGAGAGAGAGAGAGAGAGAGAGAGAGAGAGAGAGAGACTCACACTTCCCCATAGACGAATCCCCATTTATAGTAGAAGCGATTACTTGTGTTCCCTCCTAACAGAGCTGCTATTAAAACACAGAGAGTCAGCGTTCAGCCTGGCCCGCGCAGCGCCTCTCAGCCGCTCGAAAGACACAGGCTTCTGTCATAAATATAAGATTGAAGCAGTAGATGTCGGAGTGCAAACAGCCTATCGCAGCCGGGGGGGTGCTGGGTAAAAAACCCAAATAATGAATAATATATAATAGACTACGATTTTACATGTATTATTCATAAAATGGAATAAAAACATTCAGAGCCATCAACAGCCGATACGGCTCCCCAGCCTTCTTCCCTCTCCGGGGGGGGGGGGGGGGGGGGTGGGCCTTGATGAACGATGTTTGTTATTAGCACTGGCCAGTTATAGCTAAGACCACAATCAGTCAGGGTGAGTGATCACAGCTCTCCGGGAGAATACACGCCCCCCCCCCCACCTCCCTCAAAGAGGTACTGTTTGCGCAGAGGAGCTAAAGCCCATCCATTATGACCCACCTTCATCAGATGGCGATGACAGAGCTTATTGACGTCAAGGGTGCGACTTCTGTCCTCCGACCCAGGATTATCGTTTACCCACTGATTAGCGTTGGGCATTAAGACATGGGAAAGGCTCTTTTCATCTTTTGTCCACCCCTGTTAAACGAGGTGACAATTCTGTATGCTGATTGGATGGATTTGATCCACGTTTTTAAACTTAACGAGCCTTAGCCGCGTTACTGAAGCGTGCGTAGGGCAGTGAGGCGTTGTACGACCCTGTGCACAGGAGAGTGACAAAATAAATGGGGATTTCTTTGCGAGTTGTATAGCCAATTGCTATACTGTAATCGCCAAGCTTTTCAAATAAAATTTTTAAAATTCTGCGTAGCCGCAACCTTCCAGCGTAGTCAGCCGACGAGCAACGATTTTGGACGTACATAGCGTAATAGCGTACTTGTTGACGTAGCGTACTTGTTGACGTAGCGTACTTGTTGACGTAGCGTACTTGTTGACGTAGCGTACTTCTTGACGTAGCACGCCAGGGTACATTTTCCATACCCGGTATGTAGCCACAA
>NW_028171943.1:12500-16619 GCF_963971535.1 Notolepis coatsorum
GAACGTGAGATATAGGCATAAACGCATATATAGATGATCAAATGGCGTTTGTTGCCGATCCACGCTATATAAAAAATCGCCTAAATCGATCGCCTAAATCCATTTCCGGTTTGTATAATCATAATACACGGCCAAATCGTATCGATTATTGCGTTATGGCAGCGATCGCTAGACAGGGACGTGTGTATACAGTCCCGCAACAATAAGCGAGTGGCCGGACGCATTTCTGAGACGCACCGAGATCCAACCGGCAATTTCCGGTTTGGCAACTCGCCGATCATCCACCAGGGGGCAGTATTGAAGCGTTGCAGATTTGTGCCGGCTCACACTGCATCAGACCAGGCTCCATTTACATTTACATTTAGTCATTTAGCTGACGCTTTTATCCAAAGCGACTTACAAGTTCTGTACGACAAGCCATCAGGAAGAGCACAACTCTATCAGCTGAGTAACAATGTTCATCAAAGTGTTGAGTGCTACAGTGTAGGTTAGTTTATTAGGACAAGTGCATGACATTATGGTTAGTTAGGGTTTTTTTTTTTTTTTTTTCTTCTTTTTATTCAGATAATGGTTGAAGAAGTGAGTCTTTAGTCGACGGCGAAAGATTGGACGTGTTTCGGCTGTCCTAACTGGGGTGGGTAGTTCATTCCACCATTGTGGGGCAAGGACTGAGAATAGGCGACTTCTCTTTGATGACCCTCCCGGAGCTTGGATAGGAGTAGGTCTGAGGCGGCCAGAAGATGCAGAGCGTAGGGGTCTTGAGGGTGTGTAGTTAGAGACCATTGACCGGAGGTAGGCGGGAGCAGTTCCCTTTGCCGCACGGTATGCTAGGTCAAGGGCCTTGAAGCGGATTCGTGCAGCAATGGGGAGCCAGTGCAGATCCCTAAGAAGTGGGGTGACATGGGCCGACTTCGGTAGGTTTGAGATCAGGCGGGCCGCTGCGTTCTGAATGAGTTGAAGAGGCTTAGTGGCAGTGGCCGGGAGGCCAGCGAGCAGTGCGTTGCAGTAGTCGAGGCGGGAGATGACTGTTGATTGGACGAGGAGTTGGGTGGCTTCTTTTGTCAGGAAGGGGCGTATCCTTCTGACGTTGCTCAGGAGGAATCGGCAGGTTCTGGTTGTCGCTGCGATGTGAGCAGAGAAGTTCAACTGGTCGTCGAGGACAACACCAAGGTTCTTGGCGGTCGGGGACGCGGTCACAGCTGCATTCTCGACTGTGATGGAAAGGTCGGTCAGGGGGGAGGATTTGGCCGGCAGGTGGAGCAATTCTGTTTTGCTTAGGTTCAGTTTGAGGTGGTTGGTCGTCATCCAGGCGGAGATGTCGGACAGACAGGCCGAGATCCGCTCAGAGACGTGGATATCTGAGGGAGGGAAGGAGAGGAAGAGTTGAGTATCGTCGGCATAACAGTGGTAGGAGAAGCCATGAGACGTGATAATGTTACCCAGTGATTTAGTGTAGAGGGAGAAGAGAAGGGGTCCTAAAACCGAGCCCTGGGGGACACCCGTCCGCAGGGGGCGGGTGGCCGACAGGGTCCCTCTCCATGACACTTGGTAGGAGCGGTCATTGAGGTATGATGACAACCATGTCAGCGCAGAGCCAGCCACTCCCATTCCTGCGAGGGCCGCGAGGAGGATCTGGTGGTTGACTGTGTCGAAGGCTGCAGATAGATCTAGGAGAATCAGGACAGAGGAGAGGCCTTTCGCTTTTGCTAAGTGAAGTGCCTCTGTGACCGCAATGAGGGCTGTCTCTGTGGAGTGACCAGTCCTGAAGCCTGACTGATTAGGGTCTAGGAGGCTCCGTGAGGGAAATATGAATAACATGGCAAAAAAATGAAATATGATCTCAATAACGTCATACGCCGTGGAATGGCAGAATTAGCATGAACTTGAAACACGTTGTACGACGTTTTTGGCGCAGGAAGTGTTAAACAAGTCAAGAAGAAACATCACAATACATCAAGAACAAAAAACCCATGTGATGAAATCCAAAACAACACTCCCAGACATACCCCAGCGAAGGTAAGGAAAAACTCACTAAAAGCCTAGCAATAGGAAAAAAGCACCACAGGCAATGTGGAGGAGAGAAACCTTAGAAGGGCTATTCAAGGGGCGGCTAAGTGGCGCAGTGGGCAAGGCGCTCGCCACTAGTGCAGGAGATGCTGGGTTCTGTTGTAAACAGCGACTCCTACAGTTCGGTCGGGGCGCCTACTCAGCGAGGAAAGGATCTAAGGGGGGTAGGATCTAAGGGGCGGTAGTGTGATCCTTCCACACGTTACACCCTCTCAGTGAGAGTCCGCGCTGCCAGGTGAAAAGAAGCGGTTGATTGGCTACACATGTGTCGGAGGAAGCATGTGATAGTCTCCGCCCTCCCGGACCGACGGTAGGGGGTAGAGTGCGCAACGACCAGGAAGGGGATTGGGAATTGGCATAACGACTAACATTGGGATGGGAGAAAAACGGAGGAAAAAGGAGGGGGGAAAAGATAAAAAAAAAAAAAAAATAAGGGCTGTTCAAGGGGGGATCCCCCTTCTTGGATGTCGGTGTTAGTAGTGTTGCTATGGATGACCGATGGGTGGGTAAAAGATAAATACAATTCATTATTTCTTTAACGTGAGACTCATTGGCCTTAGCTCATTTAATGTAAAAGAAGACATTTTCATTGAGGCCACACTGCGCAGCACCCCCGCCTACACATTTATATTACATGCGTGGTCAAGGCCCGGGTCCACTGGAACCCAAAGTGTGGAAATTGTTTGTGAAAAAAAAAGTAAATATGGAAACATTTTTACAAAAAGGTTTACTGTGTTCCTTCACTGTCTGCCTTCACCTTGTTTCATTTATATGTTTCAAGATAAACATGATTTATTCCATTCATGTTTTGAGTATAATGGATTCCTAAGTGATCCAGCACAAGTAAATGGCAAACATTAACCACATAATGCTGTCTAGATCGCTTGTCATTGAGATAAAGTTAACATCTGTTAGGTATTTTTACATGAATTGTTATGGCTTTATTGTTTTAAAATCCCAAGAATATTGTGGGTCCGCCAGACAAATAATGCTTCAGGGACTTTTTATTTGATCTTGTTTTTATTCTAGCATCAAAACTGAGACCGAACATTATCAAAGTCGAAGTAAAAACAAAAATTAAAAAAATACATAAATAAATAAACACATAAAAATAAATACATAAATACAAAAATACAACATTTAATAAATACATAAATAAATACATAAAAAAGTCTGGGGCTAATATTTGAACAGATATTGCTTCATCATCAGCGCATTCCGATGATGACAAAATGTGAAAAATGTTGCCGAAAGCAAACAGATTCTCACGCACAGCATCTCACAGTTTCCTCATCTGTATTGACAGCAAACACCTGCAAGGTTCGTGACCGCAGAACCGACAGGTGCCAGTAGTGGAGTCGCTCGGTGGGCCAACAGTGTCACGTAGGGCTGTTAGTTTATCGCGTTAATTAGATTAATTAATTACACAGCAAATGATCGCGTTATGAAAAAATTATTACATTTTTTTTTTATTTTAATATTTTTTAATCTCATTAATTCCATAAGAATGTAGAATACACATTTATAGATTTTTTTTTAAATTAATATGGCCATTTGCATGTTCTTGGTATCTGATTCTAGGGACATCTATGGATCTCAGGGAATGTATTCCCAGTGTCAGAAATACTGTGTCTGTTACCAGGCTTGAGTCAATTGTAATGAACCAAATGAGAATATCAATTACATTTTCTTTTTTAATATATATATTTTTTGCCTGTGAATAACACCATGCTCAAATTGACCAGACCTGAAAAATCTAAGCAAATGAATAAAGGGAAGATGATTAAACAGAAGGTGTTGTAGATACAGTACTGAATTCTGCCATCCGGACACATGCCATTTGAAATATGATTATAGAATATAGAATCATCATCATTAGGTGGCTTCTTGGTTCCGAAGGTTGCCCATCACTCTCCAACCCATCCTGTCCCCACTTTCTTCTCTCCAACTCCGTGACTCCGCCTCTCACTCCGCTCCAATCACAGACGTCGTCTACCCAACTTGGTCTTCCACTTCCTCTCTCTCCATCCACCTTCCCATCACCACCTGCTT
>NW_028171942.1:0-30097 GCF_963971535.1 Notolepis coatsorum
CTTCAAGAGAGAGATACAGGAGGTGTTGCCCTTCAAGAGAGAGAGATACAGGAGGTGTTGTCCTTTAGGAGAGAGATACAGGAGGTGTTGTCCTTCAAGAGAGAGATACAGGAGGTGTTGTCCTTCAGGAGAGAGATACAGGAGGTGTTGTCCTTCAAGAGAGAGATACAGGAGGTGTTGTCCTTCAGGAGAGAGATACAGGAGGTGTTGTCCTTCAAGAGAGAGAGATACAGGAGGTGTTGTCCTTCACTTAATGGATACAGGAGGTGTTGTCCTTCAAGAGAGAGATACAGGGGGTGTTGTCCTTCAAGAGAGAGAGAGATACAGGAGGTGTTGTCCTTCAAGAGAGAGATACAGGAGGTGTTGTCCTTCACTTAATGGATAAAGGAGGTGTTGTCCTTCAAGAGAGAGAGATACAGGAGGTGTTGTCCTTCAAGAGAGAGAGATACAGGAGGTGTTGTCCTTCAAGAGAGAGATACAGGAGGTGTTGTCCTTCAAGAGAGAGATACAGGAGGTGTTGTCCTTCAGGAGAGAGATACAGGAGGTGTTGTCCTTCACCTAATGGATAAAGGAGGTGTTGTACTTCAAGAGAGAGATACAGGAGGTGTTGTCCTTCAAGAGAGAGAGATACAGGAGGTGTTGTCCTTCAAGAGAGAGAGATACAGGAGGTGTTGTCCTTCAAGAGAGAGATACAGGAGGTGTTGTCCTTCAGGAGAGAGATACAGGAGGTGTTGTCCTTCAGGAGAGAGATACAGGAGGCGTTGTCCTTCAGGAGAGAGAGATACAGGAGGCGTTGTCCTTCAGGAGAGAGATACAGGAGGTGTTGTGCTTCAGGAGAGAGATACATGAGCTGTTGTCCTTCAAGAGAGAGATACAGGAGGTGTTGTCCTTCAGGAGAGAGATACAGGAGGTGTTGTCCTTCAAGAGAGAGATACATGAGGTGTTGTCCTTCAGGAGAGAGAGATACAGGAGGTGTTGTCCTTCAAGAGAGAGATATACAGGAGGTGTTGTCCTTCAGGAGAGAGATACAGGAGGTGTTGTGCTTCAGGAGAGAGAGATACAGGAGGTGTTGTCCTTCAAGAGAGAGATACAGGAGGTGTTGTCCTTCAAGAGATGGATACAGGAGGTGTTGTCCTTCAAGAGAGAGATACAGGAGGTGTTGTCCTTCAAGAGATGGATACAGGAGGTGTTGTCCTTCAAGAGAGAGATACAGGAGGTGTTGTCCTTCAAGAGATGGATACAGGAGGTGTTATCCTTCAATAGATGGATACAGGAGGTGTTGTCCTTCAAGAGAGAGATACAGGAGGTGTTGTCCTTCAAGAGAGAGATACAGGAGGTGTTGTCCTTCAAGAGAGAGATACAGGAGGTGTTGTCCTTCAAGATAGAGATACAGGAGGTGTTGTCCTTCAAGAGAGAGAGATACAGGAGGTGTTGTCCTTCAAGAGAGAGATACAGGAGGTGTTGACCTTTAGGAGAGAGATACAGGAGGTGTTGTCCTTCAAGAGAGAGAAACAGGAGGTGTTGTCCTTCAGGAGAGAGATACAGGAGGTGTTGTCCTTCAAGAGAGAGATACAGGAGGTGTTGTCCTTCAGGAGAGAGATACAGGAGATGTTGTCCTTCAAGAGAGAGAGATACAGGAGGTGTTGTCCTTCACTTAATGGATAAAGGAGGTGTTGTCCTTCAAGAGAGAGATACAGGGGGTGTTGTCCTTCAAGAGAGAGATACAGGAGGTGTTGTCCTTCAAGAGATGGATACAGGAGGTGTTGTCCTTCAAGAGATGGATACAGGAGGTGTTGTCCTTCAAGAGAGAGATACAGGAGGTGTTGTCCTTCAAGAGAGAGATACAGGAGGTGTTGTCCTTCAAGAGAGAGATACAGGATGTGTTGTCCTTCAAGATAGAGATACAGGAGGTGTTGTCCTTCAAGAGAGAGAGAGATACAGGAGGTGTTGTCCTTCAAGAGAGAGATATACAGGAGGTGTTGTCCTTTAGGAGAGAGATACAGGAGGTGTTGTCCTTCAAGAGAGAGATACAGGAGGTGTTGTCCTTCAGGAGAGAGATACAGGAGGTGTTGTCCTTCAAGATAGAGAGATACAGGAGGTGTTGTCCTTCAAGAGAGAGATATACAGGAGGTGTTGTCCTTTAGGAGAGAGATACAGGAGGTGTTGTCCTTCAAGAGAGAGATACAGGAGGTGTTGTCCTTCAGGAGAGAGATACAGGAGGTGTTGTCCTTCAAGAGAGAGATATACAGGAGGTGTTGTCCTTCACTTAATGGATAAAGGAGGTGTTGTCCTTCAAGAGAGAGATGCAGGGGGTGTTGTCCTTCAAGAAAGAGAGAGATACAGGAGGTGTTGTCCTTCAAGAGAGAGATACAGGAGGTGTTGTCCTTCACTTAATGGATAAAGGAGGTGTTGTCCTTCAAGAGAGAGAGATACAGGAGGTGTTGTCCTTCAAGATAGAGAGATACAGGAGGTGTTGTCCTTCAAGAGAGATATACAGGAGGTGTTGTCCTTCAAGAGAGATATACAGGAGGTGTTGTCCTTCAGGAGAGAGATACAGGAGGTGTTGTCCTTCAGGAGAGATAGATACAGGAGGTGTTGTCCTTCAGGAGAGAGATACATGAGGTGTTGTCCTTCAGGAGAGAGAGATACAGGAGGTGTTGTCCTTCAGGAGAGAGATACAGGAGGTGTTGTCCCTTCAGGAGAGAGATACAGGATGTGTTGTCCTTCAAGAGAGAGAGAGATACAGGAGGTGTTGTCCTTCAGGAGAGAGATACAGGAGGTGTTGTCCTTCAAGAGAGAGATATACAGGAGGTGTTGTCCTTCAGGAGAGAGATACAGGAGGTGTTGTCCTTCAAGAGAGAGATACAGGGGGTGTTGTCCTTCAAGAGAGAGATACAGGAGGTGTTGTCCTTCAGGAGAGAGATACATGAGGTGTTGTCCTTCAAGAGAGAGATACAGGGGGTGTTGTCCTTCAAGAGAGAGATACAGGAGGTGTTGTCCTTCAAGAGAGAGATACAGGAGGTGTTGTCCTTCACTTAATGGATAAAGGAGGTGTTGTCCTTCAACAGAGAGAGATACAGGAGGTGTTGTCCTTCAAGAGAGAGATACAGGAGGTGTTGTCCTTCAAGAGAGAGAGAGATAAAGGAGGTGTTGTCCTTCAAGAGAGAGAGATACAGGATGTGTTTTCCTTCATGAGAGAGATACAGGAGGTGTTGTCCTTCAAGACAGAGATACAGGAGGTGTTGTCCTTCAGGAGAGAGATACAGGAGGTGTTGTCCTTCAGGAGAGAGATACAGGAGGTGTTGTCCTTCAGGAGAGAGATACAAGATGTGTTGTCCTTCAGGAGAGAGAGATACAGGAGGTGTTGTCCTTCAAGAGAGAGATACAGGAGGTGTTGTCCTTCAAGAGAGAGAGATACAGGAGGTGTTGTCCTTCAAGAGAGAGATACAGGAGGTGTTGTCCTTCAAGAGAGAGATACAGGAGGTGTTGTCCTTCAAGAGAGAGCGAGATACAGGAGGTGTTGTCCTTCAAGAGAGAGAGAGATACAGGAGGTGTTGTCCTTCAAGATAGAGAGATACAGGAGGTGTTGTCCTTCAAGAGAGAGATACAGGAGGTGTTGTCCTTCAAGAGAGAGATACAGGAGGTGTTGTCCTTCAAGAGAGAGATACAGGAGGTGTTGTCCTTCAAGAGAGAGATACAGGAGGTGTTGTCCTTCAAGAGAGAGATACAGGAGGTGTTGTCCTTCAAGAGAGAGATACAGGAGGTGTTGTCCTTCAAGAGAGAGAGATACAGGAGGTGTTGTCCTTCAAGAGAGAGATACAGGAGGTGTTGTCCTTCAGGAGAGAGAGATACAGGAGGTGTTGTCCTTCAGGAGAGAGAGATACAGGAGGCGTTGTCCTTCAGGAGAGAGAGATACAGGAGGCGTTGTCCTTCAGGAGAGATACAGGAGGTGTTGTCCTTCAGGAGAGAGATACAGGAGCTGTTGTCCTTCAAGAGAGAGATACAGGAGGTGTTGTCCTTCAGGAGAGAGATACAGGAGGTGTTGTCCTTCAAGAGAGAGATACAGGAGGTGTTGTCCTTCAGGAGAGAGAGATACAGGAGGTGTTGTCCTTCAAGAGAGAGATATACAGGAGGTGTTGTCCTTCAGGAGAGAGATACAGGAGGTGTTGTCCTTCAGGAGAGAGATATACAGGAGGTGTTGTCCTTCAAGAGAGAGATACATGAGGTGTTGTCCTTCAAGAGATGGATACAGGAGGTGTTGTCCTTCAAGACAGAGATACAGGAGGTGTTGTCCTTCAAGAGATGGATACAGGAGGTGTTGTCCTTCAAGAGAGAGAGATACAGGAGGTGTTGTCCTTCAAGAGATGGATACAGGAGGTGTTGTCCTTCAAGAGATGGATACAGGAGGTGTTGTCCTTCAAGAGAGAGATACAGGAGGTGTTGTCCTTCAAGAGAGAGATACAGGAGGTGTTGTCCTTCAAGAGTGAGATACAGGAGGTGTTGTCCTTCAAGATAGAGATACAGGAGGTGTTGTCCTTCAAGAGAGAGATACAGGAGGTGTTGCCCTTCAAGAGAGAGAGATACAGGAGGTGTTGTCCTTTAGGAGAGAGATACAGGAGGTGTTGTCCTTCAAGAGAGAGATACAGGAGGTGTTGTCCTTCAGGAGAGAGATACAGGAGGTGTTGTCCTTCAAGAGAGAGATACAGGAGGTGTTGTCCTTCAGGAGAGAGATACAGGAGGTGTTGTCCTTCAATAGAGAGAGATACAGGAGGTGTTGTCCTTCACTTAATGGATAAAGGAGGTGTTGTCCTTCAAGAGAGAGATACAGGGGGTGTTGTCCTTCAAGAGAGAGAGAGATACAGGAGGTGTTGTCCCTTCAAGAGAGAGATACAGGAGGTGTTGTCCTTCACTTAATGGATAAAGGAGGTGTTGTCCTTCAAGAGAGAGAGATACAGGAGGTGTTGTCCTTCAAGAGAGAGAGATACAGGAGGTGTTGTCCTTCAAGAGAGAGATACAGGAGGTGTTGTCCTTCAAGAGAGAGATACAGGAGGTGTTGTCCTTCAGGAGAGAGAGATACAGGAGGTGTTGTCCTTCACCTAATGGATAAAGGAGGTGTGGTACTTCAAGAGAGAGAGATACAGGAGGTGTTGTCCTTCAAGAGAGAGAGATACAGGAGGTGTTGTCCTTCAAGAGAGAGAGATACAGGAGGTGTTGTCCTTCAAGAGAGAGATACAGGAGGTGTTGTCCTTCAGGAGAGAGATACAGGAGGTGTTGTCCTTCAGGAGAGAGATACAGGAGGCGTTGTCCTTCAGGAGAGAGAGATACAGGAGGCGTTGTCCTTCAGGAGAGAGATACAGGAGGTGTTGTGCTTCAGGAGAGAGATACAGGAGCTGTTGTCCTTCAAGAGAGAGATACAGGAGGTGTTGTCCTTCAGGAGAGAGATACAGGAGGTGTTGTCCTTCAAGAGAGAGATACAGGATGTGTTGTCCTTCAGGAGAGAGAGATACAGGAGGTGTTGTCCTTCAAGAGAGAGATATACAGGAGGTGTTGTCCTTCAGGAGAGAGATACAGGAGGTGTTGTGCTTCAGGAGAGAGAGATACAGGAGGTGTTGTCCTTCAAGAGAGAGAGATACAGGAGGTGTTGTCCTTCAAGAGATGGATACAGGAGGTGTTATCCTCCAAGATATGGATACAGGAGGTGTTGTCCTTCAAGAGAGAGATACAGGAGGTGTTGTCCTTCAAGAGAGAGATACAGGAGGTGTTGTCTTTCAAGATAGAGATACAGGAGGTGTTGTCCTTCAAGAGAGAGATACAGGAGGTGTTGTCCTTCAAGAGAGAGATACAGGAGGTGTTGACCTTTAGGAGAGAGATACAGGAGGTGTTGTCCTTCAAGAGAGAGAAACAGGAGGTGTTGTCCTTCAGGAGAGAGATACAGGAGGTGTTGTCCTTCAAGAGAGAGATACAGGAGGTGTTGTCCTTCAGGAGAGAGATACAGGAGATGTTGTCCTTCAAGAAAGAGAGATACAGGAGGTGTTGTCCTTCACTTAATGGATAAAGGAGGTGTTGTCCTTCAAGAGAGATACAGGGGGTGTTGTCCTTCAAGAGAGAGATACAGGAGGTGTTGTCCTTCAAGAGATGGATACAGGAGGTGTTGTCCTTCAAGAGATGGATACAGGAGGTGTTGTCCTTCAAGAGAGAGATACAGGAGGTGTTGTCCTTCAAGAGAGAGATACAGGAGGTGTTGTCCTTCAAGAGAGAGATACAGGATGTGTTGTCCTTCAAGATAGAGATACAGGAGGTGTTGTCCTTCAAGAGAGAGAGATACAGTAGGTGTTGTCCTTCAAGAGAGAGATATACAGGAGGTGTTGTCCTTTAGGAGAGAGATACAGGAGGTGTTGTCCTTCAAGAGAGAGATACAGGAGGTGTTGTCCTTCAAGAGAGAGATACAGGAGGTGTTGTCCTTCAAGAGAGAGATACAGGAGGTGTTGTCCTTCAAGAGAGAGATACAGGAGGTGTTGTCCTTCAAGAGAGAGATACAGGAGGTGTTGTCCTTCAGGAGAGAGAGATACAGGAGGTGTTGTTCTTCAGGAGAGAGAGCTACAGGAGGCGTTGTCCTTCAGGAGAGAGAGATACAGGAGGCGTTGTCCTTCAGGAGAGATACAGGAGGTGTTGTCCTTCAGGAGAGAGATACAGGAGCTGTTGTCCTTCAAGAGAGAGATACAGGAGGTGTTGTCCTTCAGGAGAGAGATACAGGAGGTGTTGTCCTTCAAGAGAGAGATACAGGAGGTGTTGTCCTTCAGGAGAGAGAGATACAGGAGGTGTTGTCCTTCAAGAGAGAGATATACAGGAGGTGTTGTCCTTCACTTAATGGATAAAGGAGGTGTTGTCCTTCAAGAGAGAGATGCAGGGGGTGTTGTCCTTCAAGAAAGAGAGAGATACAGGAGGTGTTGTCCTTCAAGAGAGAGATACAGGAGGTGTTGTCCTTCACTTAATGGATAAAGGAGGTGTTGTCCTTCAAGAGAGAGAGATACAGGAGGTGTTGTCCTTCAAGATAGAGAGATACAGGAGGTGTTGTCCTTCAAGAGAGATATACAGGAGGTGTTGTCCTTCAAGAGAGATATACAGGAGGTGTTGTCCTTCAGGAGAGAGATACAGGAGGTGTTGTCCTTCAGGAGAGATAGATACAGGAGGTGTTGTCCTTCAGGAGAGAGATACATGAGGTGTTGTCCTTCAGGAGAGAGAGATACAGGAGGTGTTGTCCTTCAGGAGAGAGATACAGGAGGTGTTGTCCTTCAGGAGAGAGATACAGGATGTGTTGTCCTTCAAGAGAGAGAGAGATACAGGAGGTGTTGTCCTTCAGGAGAGAGATACAGGAGGTGTTGTCCTTCAAGAGAGAGATATACAGGAGGTGTTGTCCTTCAGGAGAGAGATACAGGAGGTGTTGTCCTTCAAGAGAGAGATACAGGGGGTGTTGTCCTTCAAGAGAGAGATACAGGAGGTGTTGTCCTTCAGGAGAGAGATACAGGAGGTGTTGTCCTTCAAGAGAGAGATACAGGGGGTGTTGTCCTTCAAGAGAGAGATACAGGAGGTGTTGTCCTTCAAGAGAGAGATACAGGAGGTGTTGTCCTTCACTTAATGGATAAAGGAGGTGTTGTCCTTCAACAGAGAGAGATACAGGAGGTGTTGTCCTTCAAGAGAGAGATACAGGAGGTGTTGTCCTTCAAGAGAGAGAGAGATAAAGGAGGTGTTGTCCTTCAAGAGAGAGAGATACAGGATGTGTTTTCCTTCATGAGAGAGATACAGGAGGTGTTGTCCTTCAAGACAGAGATACAGGAGGTGTTGTCCTTCAGGAGAGAGATACAGGAGGTGTTGTCCTTCAGGAGAGAGATACAGGAGGTGTTGTCCTTCAGGAGAGAGATACAAGATGTGTTGTCCTTCAGGAGAGAGAGATACAGGAGGTGTTGTCCTTCAAGAGAGAGAGATACAGGAGGTGTTGTCCTTCAAGAGAGAGAGATACAGGAGGTGTTGTCCTTCAAGAGAGAGATACAGGAGGTGTTGTCCTTCAAGAGAGAGATACAGGAGGTGTTGTCCTTCAAGAGAGAGCGAGATACAGGAGGTGTTGTCCTTCAAGAGAGAGAGAGATACAGGAGGTGTTGTCCTTCAAGATAGAGAGATACAGGAGGTGTTGTCCTTCAAGAGAGAGATACAGGAGGTGTTGTCCTTCAAGAGAGAGATACAGGAGGTGTTGTCCTTCAAGAGAGAGATACAGGAGGTGTTGTCCTTCAAGAGAGAGATACAGGAGGTGTTGTCCTTCAAGAGAGAGATACAGGAGGTGTTGTCCTTCAAGAGAGAGATACAGGAGGTGTTGTCCTTCAAGAGAGAGAGATACAGGAGGTGTTGTCCTTCAAGAGAGAGATACAGGAGGTGTTGTCCTTCAGGAGAGAGAGATACAGGAGGTGTTGTCCTTCAGGAGAGAGAGATACAGGAGGCGTTGTCCTTCAGGAGAGAGAGATACAGGAGGCGTTGTCCTTCAGGAGAGATACAGGAGGTGTTGTCCTTCAGGAGAGAGATACAGGAGCTGTTGTCCTTCAAGAGAGAGATACAGGAGGTGTTGTCCTTCAGGAGAGAGATACAGGAGGTGTTGTCCTTCAAGAGAGAGATACAGGAGGTGTTGTCCTTCAGGAGAGAGAGATACAGGAGGTGTTGTCCTTCAAGAGAGAGATATACAGGAGGTGTTGTCCTTCAGGAGAGAGATACAGGAGGTGTTGTCCTTCAGGAGAGAGATATACAGGAGGTGTTGTCCTTCAAGAGAGAGATACATGAGGTGTTGTCCTTCAAGAGATGGATACAGGAGGTGTTGTCCTTCAAGAGAGAGATACAGGAGGTGTTGTCCTTCAAGAGATGGATACAGGAGGTGTTGTCCTTCAAGAGAGAGAGATACAGGAGGTGTTGTCCTTCAAGAGATGGATACAGGAGGTGTTGTCCTTCAAGAGATGGATACAGGAGGTGTTGTCCTTCAAGAGAGAGATACAGGAGGTGTTGTCCTTCAAGAGAGAGATACAGGAGGTGTTGTCCTTCAAGAGTGAGATACAGGAGGTGTTGTCCTTCAAGATAGAGATACAGGAGGTGTTGTCCTTCAAGAGAGAGATACAGGAGGTGTTGCCCTTCAAGAGAGAGAGATACAGGAGGTGTTGTCCTTTAGGAGAGAGATACAGGAGGTGTTGTCCTTCAAGAGAGAGATACAGGAGGTGTTGTCCTTCAGGAGAGAGATACAGGAGGTGTTGTCCTTCAAGAGAGAGATACAGGAGGTGTTGTCCTTCAGGAGAGAGATACAGGAGGTGTTGTCCTTCAATAGAGAGAGATACAGGAGGTGTTGTCCTTCACTTAATGGATAAAGGAGGTGTTGTCCTTCAAGAGAGAGATACAGGGGGTGTTGTCCTTCAAGAGAGAGAGATACAGGAGGTGTTGTCCTTCAAGAGAGAGATACAGGAGGTGTTGTCCTTCACTTAATGGATAAAGGAGGTGTTGTCCTTCAAGAGAGAGAGATACAGGAGGTGTTGTCCTTCAAGAGAGAGAGATACAGGAGGTGTTGTCCTTCAAGAGAGAGATACAGGAGGTGTTGTCCTTCAAGAGAGAGATACAGGAGGTGTTGTCCTTCAGGAGAGAGAGATACAGGAGGTGTTGTCCTTCACCTAATGGATAAAGGAGGTGTGGTACTTCAAGAGAGAGAGATACAGGAGGTGTTGTCCTTCAAGAGAGAGAGATACAGGAGGTGTTGTCCTTCAAGAGAGAGAGATACAGGAGGTGTTGTCCTTCAAGAGAGAGATACAGGAGGTGTTGTCCTTCAGGAGAGAGATACAGGAGGTGTTGTCCTTCAGGAGAGAGATACAGGAGGCGTTGTCCTTCAGGAGAGAGAGATACAGGAGGCGTTGTCCTTCAGGAGAGAGATACAGGAGGTGTTGTGCTTCAGGAGAGAGATACAGGAGCTGTTGTCCTTCAAGAGAGAGATACAGGAGGTGTTGTCCTTCAGGAGAGAGATACAGGAGGTGTTGTCCTTCAAGAGAGAGATACAGGATGTGTTGTCCTTCAGGAGAGAGAGATACAGGAGGTGTTGTCCTTCAAGAGAGAGATATACAGGAGGTGTTGTCCTTCAGGAGAGAGATACAGGAGGTGTTGTGCTTCAGGAGAGAGAGATACAGGAGGTGTTGTCCTTCAAGAGAGAGAGATACAGGAGGTGTTGTCCTTCAAGAGATGGATACAGGAGGTGTTATCCTCCAAGATATGGATACAGGAGGTGTTGTCCTTCAAGAGAGAGATACAGGAGGTGTTGTCCTTCAAGAGAGAGATACAGGAGGTGTTGTCTTTCAAGATAGAGATACAGGAGGTGTTGTCCTTCAAGAGAGAGATACAGGAGGTGTTGTCCTTCAAGAGAGAGATACAGGAGGTGTTGACCTTTAGGAGAGAGATACAGGAGGTGTTGTCCTTCAAGAGAGAGAAACAGGAGGTGTTGTCCTTCAGGAGAGAGATACAGGAGGTGTTGTCCTTCAAGAGAGAGATACAGGAGGTGTTGTCCTTCAGGAGAGAGATACAGGAGATGTTGTCCTTCAAGAAAGAGAGATACAGGAGGTGTTGTCCTTCACTTAATGGATAAAGGAGGTGTTGTCCTTCAAGAGAGATACAGGGGGTGTTGTCCTTCAAGAGAGAGATACAGGAGGTGTTGTCCTTCAAGAGATGGATACAGGAGGTGTTGTCCTTCAAGAGATGGATACAGGAGGTGTTGTCCTTCAAGAGAGAGATACAGGAGGTGTTGTCCTTCAAGAGAGAGATACAGGAGGTGTTGTCCTTCAAGAGAGAGATACAGGATGTGTTGTCCTTCAAGATAGAGATACAGGAGGTGTTGTCCTTCAAGAGAGAGAGATACAGTAGGTGTTGTCCTTCAAGAGAGAGATATACAGGAGGTGTTGTCCTTTAGGAGAGAGATACAGGAGGTGTTGTCCTTCAAGAGAGAGATACAGGAGGTGTTGTCCTTCAAGAGAGAGATACAGGAGGTGTTGTCCTTCAAGAGAGAGATACAGGAGGTGTTGTCCTTCAAGAGAGAGAGATACAGGAGGTGTTGTCCTTCAAGAGAGAGATACAGGAGGTGTTGTCCTTCAGGAGAGAGAGATACAGGAGGTGTTGTTCTTCAGGAGAGAGAGCTACAGGAGGCGTTGTCCTTCAGGAGAGAGAGATACAGGAGGCGTTGTCCTTCAGGAGAGATACAGGAGGTGTTGTCCTTCAGGAGAGAGATACAGGAGCTGTTGTCCTTCAAGAGAGAGATACAGGAGGTGTTGTCCTTCAGGAGAGAGATACAGGAGGTGTTGTCCTTCAAGAGAGAGATACAGGAGGTGTTGTCCTTCAGGAGAGAGAGATACAGGAGGTGTTGTCCTTCAAGAGAGAGATATACAGGAGGTGTTGTCCTTCAGGAGAGAGATACAGGAGGTGTTGTCCTTCAGGAGAGATATATACAGGAGGTGTTGTCCTTCAAGAGAGAGATACATGAGGTGTTGTCCTTCAAGAGATGGATACAGGAGGTGTTGTCCTTCAAGAGAGAGATACAGGAGGTGTTGTCCTTCAAGAGATGGATACAGGAGGTGTTGTCCTTCAAGAGAGAGAGATACAGGAGGTGTTGTCCTTCAAGAGATGGATACAGGAGGTGTTGTCCTTCAAGAGATGGATACAGGAGGTGTTGTCCTTCAAGAGAGAGATACAGGAGGTGTTGTCCTTCAAGAGAGAGATACAGGAGGTGTTGTCCTTCAAGAGAGAGATACAGGAGGTGTTGTCCTTCAAGATAGAGATACAGGAGGTGTTGTCCTTCAAGAGAGAGACACAGGAGGTGTTGCCCTTCAAGAGAGAGAGATACAGGAGGTGTTGTCCTTTAGGAGAGAGATACAGGAGGTGTTGTCCTTCAAGAGAGAGATACAGGAGGTGTTGTCCTTCAGGAGAGAGATACAGGAGGTGTTGTCCTTCAAAAGAGAGATACAGGAGGTGTTGTCCTTCAGGAGAGAGATACAGGAGGTGTTGTCCTTCAATAGAGAGAGATACAGGAGGTGTTGTCCTTCACTTAATGGATAAAGGAGGTGTTGTCCTTCAAGAGAGAGATACAGGGGGTGTTGTCCTTCAAGAGAGAGAGAGATACAGGAGGTGTTGTCCTTCAAGAGAGAGATACAGGAGGTGTTGTCCTTCACTTAATGGATAAAGGAGGTGTTGTCCTTCAAGAGAGAGAGATACAGGAGGTGTTGTCCTTCAAGAGAGAGAGATACAGGAGGTGTTGTCCTTCAAGAGAGAGATACAGGAGGTGTTTTCCTTCAAGAGAGAGATACAGGAGGTGTTGTCCTTCAGGAGAGAGAGATACAGGAGGTGTTGTCCTTCACCTAATGGATAAAGGAGGTGTTGTACTTCAAGAGAGAGAGATACAGGAGGTGTTGTCCTTCAAGAGAGAGAGATACAGGAGGTGTTGTCCTTCAAGAGAGAGAGATACAGGAGGTGTTGTCCTTCAAGAGAGAGATACAGGAGGTGTTGTCCTTCAGGAGAGAGATACAGGAGGTGTTGTCCTTCAGGAGAGAGATACAGGAGGCGTTGTCCTTCAGGAGAGAGAGATACAGGAGGCGTTGTCCTTCAGGAGAGAGATACAGGAGGTGTTGTGCTTCAGGAGATAGATACAGGAGCTGTTGTCCTTCAAGAGAGAGATACAGGAGGTGTTGTCCTTCAGGAGAGAGATACAGGAGGTGTTGTCCTTCAAGAGAGAGATACAGGATGTGTTGTCCTTCAGGAGAGAGAGATACAGGAGGTGTTGTCCTTCAAGAGAGAGATATACAGGAGGTGTTGTCCTTCAGGAGAGAGATACAGGAGGTGTTGTGCTTCAGGAGAGAGAGATACAGGAGGTGTTGTCCTTCAAGAGAGAGAGATACAGGAGGTGTTGTCCTTCAAGAGATGGATACAGGAGGTGTTATCCTCCAAGATATGGATACAGGAGGTGTTGTCCTTCAAGAGAGAGATACAGGAGGTGTTGTCCTTCAAGAGAGATATACAGGAGGTGTTGTCCTTCAAGAGAGAGATACATGAGGTGTTGTCCTTCAAGATAGAGATACAGGAGGTGTTGTCCTTCAAGAGAAAGAGATACAGGAGGTGTTGTCCTTCAAGAGAGAGATACAGGAGGTGTTGACCTTTAGGAGAGAGATACAGGAGGTGTTGTCCTTCAAGAGAGAGAAACAGGAGGTGTTGTCCTTCAGGAGAGAGATACAGGAGGTGTTGTCCTTCAAGAGAGAGATACAGGAGGTGTTGTCCTTCAGGAGAGAGATACAGGAGATGTTGTCCTTCAAGAAAGAGAGATACAGGAGGTGTTGTCCTTCACTTAATGGATAAAGGGGGTGTTGTCCTTCAAGAGAGATACAGGGGGTGTTGTCCTTCAAGAGAGAGATACAGGAGGTGTTGTCCTTCAAGAGATGGATACAGGAGGTGTTGTCCTTCAAGAGATGGATACAGGAGGTGTTGTCCTTCAAGAGAGAGATACAGGAGGTGTTGTCCTTCAAGAGAGAGATACAGGAGGTGTTGTCCTTCAAGAGAGAGATACAGGATGTGTTGTCCTTCAAGATAGAGATACAGGAGGTGTTGTCCTTCAAGAGAGAGAGATACAGTAGGTGTTGTCCTTCAAGAGAGAGATATACAGGAGGTGTTGTCCTTTAGGAGAGAGATACAGGAGGTGTTGTCCTTCAAGAGAGAGATACAGGAGGTGTTGTCCTTCAGGAGAGAGATACAGTAGGTGTTGTCCTTCAAGAGAGAGTGATACAGGAGGTGTTGTCCTTCAAGAGAGAGATATACAGGAGGTGTTGTCCTTTAGGAGAGAGATACAGGAGGTGTTGTCCTTCAAGAGAGAGATACAGGAGGTGTTGTCCTTCAGGAGAGAGATACAGGAGGTGTTGTCCTTCAAGAGAGAGATATACAGGAGGTGTTGTCCTTCACTTAATGGATAAAGGAGGTGTTGTCCTTCAAGAGAGAGATGCAGGGGGTGTTGTCCTTCAAGAAAGAGAGAGATACAGGAGGTGTTGTCCTTCAAGAGAGAGATACAGGAGGTGTTGTCCTTCACTTAATGGATAAAGGAGGTGTTGTCCTTCAAGAGAGAGAGATACAGGAGGTGTTGTCCTTCAAGATAGAGAGATACAGGAGGTGTTGTCCTTCAAGAGAGAGATACAGGAGGTGTTGTCCTTCAGGAGAGAGAGATACAGGAGGTGTTGTCCTTCAAGAGAGAGATACAGGAGGTGTTGTCCTTTAATAGAGAGAGATACAGGAGGTGTTGTCCTTCAAGAGAGAGATACAGGAGGTGTTGTCCTTCAAGAGAGAGAGATACAGGAGGTGTTGTCCTTCAAGAGAGAGAGATACAGGAGGTGTTGTCCTTCAAGAGAGAGAAATAAAGGAGGTGTTGTCCTTCAAGAGAGAGATACAGGAGGTGTTGTCCTTCAAGAGAGAGATACAGGATGTGTTGTCCTTCAAGAGATGGATACAGGAGGTGTTGTCCTTCAAGAGAGAGATACAGGAGGTGTTGTCCTTCAAGAGATGGATACAGGAGGTGTTGTCCTTCAATAGAGAGAGATACAGGAGGTGTTGTCCTTCAAGAGATGGATACAGGAGGTGTTGTCCTTCAAGAGATGGATACAGGAGGTGTTGACTTCAAGAGAGAGATACAGGAGGTGTTGTCCTTCAAGAGATGGATACAGGAGGTGTTGTCCTTCAAGAGAGAGAGATACAGGAGGTGTTGTCCTTCAAGAGATGGATACAGGAGGTGTTATCCTTCAATAGATGGATACAGGAGGTGTTGTCCTTCAAGAGAGAGATACAGGAGGTGTTGTCCTTCAAGAGAGAGATACAGGAGGTGTTGTCCTTCAAGAGAGAGATACAGGAGGTGTTGTCCTTCAAGATAGAGATACAGGAGGTGTTGTCCTTCAAGAGAGAGAGATACAGGAGGTGTTGTCCTTCAAGAGAGAGATACAGGAGGTGTTGACCTTTAGGAGAGAGATACAGGAGGTGTTGTCCTTCAAGAGAGAGAAACAGGAGGTGTTGTCCTTCAGGAGAGAGATACAGGAGGTGTTGTCCTTCAAGAGAGAGATACAGGAGGTGTTGTCCTTCAGGAGAGAGATACAGGAGATGTTGTCCTTCAAGAGAGAGAGATACAGGAGGTGTTGTCCTTCACTTAATGGATAAAGGAGGTGTTGTCCTTGAAGAGAGAGATACAGGGGGTGTTGTCCTTCGAGAGAGATACAGGAGGTGTTGTCCTTCAAGAGATGGATACAGGAGGTGTTGTCCTTCAAGAGATGGATACAGGAGGTGTTGTCCTTCAAGAGAGAGATACAGGAGGTGTTGTCCTTCAAGAGAGAGATACAGGAGGTGTTGTCCTTCAAGAGAGAGATACAGGATGTGTTGTCCTTCAAGATAGAGATACAGGAGGTGTTGTCCTTCAAGAGAGAGAGATACAGGAGGTGTTGTCCTTCAAGAGAGAGATATACAGGAGGTGTTGTCCTTTAGGAGAGAGATACAGGAGGTGTTGTCCTTCAAGAGAGAGATACAGGATGTGTTGTCCTTCAGGAGAGAGATACAGGAGGTGTTGTCCTTCAAGAGAGAGAGATACAGGAGGTGTTGTCCTTCAAGAGAGAGATATACAGGAGGTGTTGTCCTTTAGGAGAGAGATACAGGAGGTGTTGTCCTTCAAGAGAGAGATACAGGAGGTGTTGTCCTTCAGGAGAGAGATACAGGAGGTGTTGTCCTTCAAGAGAGAGATATACAGGAGGTGTTGTCCTTCACTTAATGGATAAAGGAGGTGTTGTCCTTCAAGAGAGAGATGCAGGGGGTGTTGTCCTTCAAGAAAGAGAGAGATACAGGAGGTGTTGTCCTTCAAGAGAGAGATACAGGAGGTGTTGTCCTTCACTTAATGGATAAAGGAGGTGTTGTCCTTCAAGAGAGAGAGATACAGGAGGTGTTGTCCTTCAAGATAGAGAGATACATGAGGTGTTGTCCTTCAAGAGAGAGATACAGGAGGTGTTGTCCTTCAAGAGAGAGATACAGGAGGTGTTGTCCTTCAGGAGAGAGATACAGGATGTGTTGTCCTTCAGGAGAGATAGATACAGGAGGTGTTGTCCTTCAGGAGAGAGATACATGAGGTGTTGTCCTTCAGGAGAGAGAGATACAGGAGGTGTTGTCCTTCAGGAGAGAGATACAGGAGGTGTTGTCCTTCAGGAGAGAGATACAGGATGTGTTGTCCTTCAAGAGAGAGAGATACAGGAGGTGTTGTCCTTCAGGAGAGAGATACAGGAGGTGTTGTCCTTCAAGAGAGAGATACAGGGGGTGTTGTCCTTCAAGAGAGAGATACAGGAGGTGTTGTCCTTCAGGAGAGAGATACAGGAGGTGTTGTCCTTCAAGAGAGAGATACAGGGGGTGTTGTCCTTCAAGAGAGAGATACAGGAGGTGTTGTCCTTCAAGAGAGAGATACAGGAGGTGTTGTCCTTCACTTAATGGATAAAGGAGGTGTTGCCCTTCAACAGAGAGAGATACAGGAGGTGTTGTCCT
The DNA here is from genome assembly GCF_963971535.1 of Notolepis coatsorum. Lineage (NCBI taxonomy): Eukaryota > Metazoa > Chordata > Actinopteri > Aulopiformes > Paralepididae > Notolepis > Notolepis coatsorum. The sequence goes on from NW_028171942.1 coordinate 16,594, forward strand.
TCAAGAGAGAGATACAGGAGGTGTTGTCCTTCAAGAGAGAGAGATAAAGGAGGTGTTGTCCTTCAAGAGAGAGAGATACAGGAGGTGTTTTCCTTCATGAGAGAGATACAGGAGGTGTTGTCCTTCAAGACAGAGATACAGGAGGTGTTGTCCTTCAGGAGAGAGATACAGGAGGTGTTGTCCTTCAGGAGAGAGATACAGGAGGTGTTGTCCTTCAGGAGAGAGATACAAGAGGTGTTGTCCTTCAGGAGAGAGATACAGGAGGTGTTGTCCTTCAAGAGAGAGAGATACAGGAGGTGTTGTCCTTCAAGAGAGAGAGATACAGGAGTTGTTGTCCTTCAAGAGAGAGATACAGGAGGTGTTGTCCTTCAAGAGAGAGATACAGGAGGTGTTGTCCTTCAAGAGAGAGCGAGATACAGGAGGTGTTGTCCTTCAAGAGAGAGAGAGATACAGGAGGTGTTGTCCTTCAAGATAGAGAGATACAGGAGGTGTTGTCCTTCAAGAGAGAGATACAGGAGGTGTTGTCCTTCAAGAGAGAGATACAGGAGGTGTTGTCCTTCAAGAGAGAGATACAGGAGGTGTTGTCCTTCAAGAGAGAGATACAGGAGGTGTTGTCCTTCAAGAGAGAGATACAGGAGGTGTTGTCCTTCAAGAGAGAGATACAGGAGGTGTTGTCCTTCAAGAGAGAGAGATACAGGAGGTGTTGTCCTTCAAGAGAGAGATACAGGAGGTGTTGTCCTTCAGGAGAGAGAGATACAGGAGGTGTTGTCCTTCAGGAGAGAGAGATACAGGAGGCGTTGTCCTTCAGGAGTGAGAGATACAGGAGGCGTTGTCCTTCAGGAGAGATACAGGAGGTGTTGTCCTTCAGGAGAGAGATACAGGAGCTGTTGTCCTTCAAGAGAGAGATACAGGAGGTGTTGTCCTTCAGGAGAGAGATACAGGAGGTGTTGTCCTTCAAGAGAGAGATACAGGAGGTGTTGTCCTTCAGGAGAGATGTCCTTCATGAGAGAGATATACAGGAGGTGTGTCCTTCAGGAGAGAGATACAGGGAAGGTGTTGTCCTTCAGGAGAGAGATATACAGGAGGTGTTGTCCTTCAAGAGAGAGATACATGAGTGTTGTCCTTCAAGAGATGGATACAGGAGGTGTTGTCCTTCAAGAGAGAGATACAGGAGGTGTTGTCCTTCAAGAGATGAGATACAGGAGGTGTTGTCCTTCAGAGAGAGGATACAGGAGGTGTTGTCCTTCAAGAGATGAGATACAGGAGGTGTTTGTCCTTCAAGAGATGGATACAGGAGGTGTTTGTCCTTCAAGAGAGACAGGAGGGGGGGATACAGGAGGTGTTGTCCTTCAAGAGAGAGATACAGGATGGTGTTGTCCTTCAAGAGAGAGATACAGGAGGTGTTGTCCTTCAAGATAGAGATACAGGAGGTGTTGTCCTTCAAGAGAGAGATACAGGAGGTGTTGCCCTTCAAGAGAGAGAGATACAGGAGGTGTTGTCCTTTAGGAGAGAGATACAGGAGGTGTTGTCCTTCAAGAGAGAGATACAGGAGGTGTTGTCCTTCAGGAGAGAGATACAGGAGGTGTTGTCCTTCAAGAGAGAGATACAGGAGGTGTTGTCCTTCAGGAGAGAGATACAGGAGGTGTTGTCCTTCAAGAGAGAGAGATACAGGAGGTGTTGTCCTTCACTTAATGGATAAAGGAGGTGTTGTCCTTCAAGAGAGAGATACAGGGGGTGTTGTCCTTCAAGAGAGAGAGATACAGGAGGTGTTGTCCTTCAAGAGAGAGATACAGGAGGTGTTGTCCTTCACTTAATGGATAAAGGAGGTGTTGTCCTTCAAGAGAGAGAGATACAGGAGGTGTTGTCCTTCAAGAGAGAGAGATACAGGAGGTGTTGTCCTTCAAGAGAGAGATACAGGAGGTGTTGTCCTTCAAGATAGAGATACAGGAGGTGTTGTCCTTCAGGAGAGAGAGATACAGGAGGTGTTGTCCTTCACCTAATGGATAAAGGAGGTGTTGTACTTCAAGAGAGAGAGAGATACAGGAGGTGTTGTCCTTCAAGAGAGAGAGATACAGGAGGTGTTGTCCTTCAAGAGAGAGAGATACAGGATGTGTTGTCCTTCAAGAGAGAGATACAGGAGGTGTTGTCCTTCAGGAGAGAGATACAGGAGGCGTTGTCCTTCAGGAGAGAGATACAGGAGGCGTTGTCCTTCAGGAGAGAGATACAGGAGGTGTTGTGCTTCAGGAGAGAGATACAGGAGCTGTTGTCCTTCAAGAGAGAGATACAGGAGGTGTTGTCCTTCAGGAGAGAGATACAGGAGGTGTTGTCCTTCAAGAGAGAGATACAGGATGTGTTGTCCTTCAGGAGAGAGAGATACAGGAGGTGTTGTCCTTCAAGAGAGAGATATACAGGAGGTGTTGTCCTTCAGGAGAGAGATACAGGAGGTGTTGTGCTTCAGGAGAGAGAGATACAGGAGGTGTTGTCCTTCAAGAGAGAGCGAGATACAGGAGGTGTTGTCCTTCAAGAGAGAGAGAGATACAGGAGGTGTTGTCCTTCAAGATAGAGAGATACAGGAGGTGTTGTCCTTCAAGAGAGAGATACAGGAGGTGTTGTCCTTCAAGAGAGAGATACAGGAGGTGTTGTCCTTCAAGAGAGAGATACAGGAGGTGTTGTCCTTCAAGAGAGAGATACAGGAGGTGTTGTCCTTCAAGAGAGAGATACAGGAGGTGTTGTCCTTCAAGAGAGAGATACAGGAGGTGTTGTCCTTCAAGAGAGAGAGATACAGGAGGTGTTGTCCTTCAAGAGAGAGATACAGGAGGTGTTGTCCTTCAGGAGAGAGAGATACAGGAGGTGTTGTCCTTCAGGAGAGAGAGATACAGGAGGCGTTGTCCTTCAGGAGTGAGAGATACAGGAGGCGTTGTCCTTCAGGAGAGATACAGGAGGTGTTGTCCTTCAGGAGAGAGATACAGGAGCTGTTGTCCTTCAAGAGAGAGATACAGGAGGTGTTGTCCTTCAGGAGAGAGATACAGGAGGTGTTGTCCTTCAAGAGAGAGATACAGGAGGTGTTGTCCTTCAGGAGAGAGATACAGGAGGTGTTGTCCTTCAAGAGAGAGATATACAGGAGGTGTTGTCCTTCAGGAGAGAGATACAGGAGGTGTTGTCCTTCAGGAGAGAGATATACAGGAGGTGTTGTCCTTCAAGAGAGAGATACATGAGGTGTTGTCCTTCAAGAGATGGATACAGGAGGTGTTGTCCTTCAAGAGAGAGATACAGGAGGTGTTGTCCTTCAAGAGATGGATACAGGAGGTGTTGACCTTCAAGAGAGAGAGATACAGGAGGTGTTGTCCTTCAAGAGATGGATACAGGAGGTGTTGTCCTTCAAGAGATGGATACAGGAGGTGTTGTCCTTCAAGAGAGAGATACAGGAGGTGTTGTCCTTCAAGAGAGAGATACAGGAGGTGTTGTCCTTCAAGAGAGAGATACAGGAGGTGTTGTCCTTCAAGATAGAGATACAGGAGGTGTTGTCCTTCAAGAGAGAGATACAGGAGGTGTTGCCCTTCAAGAGAGAGAGATACAGGAGGTGTTGTCCTTTAGGAGAGAGATACAGGAGGTGTTGTCCTTCAAGAGAGAGATACAGGAGGTGTTGTCCTTCAGGAGAGAGATACAGGAGGTGTTGTCCTTCAAGAGAGAGATACAGGAGGTGTTGTCCTTCAGGAGAGAGATACAGGAGGTGTTGTCCTTCAAGAGAGAGAGATACAGGAGGTGTTGTCCTTCACTTAATGGATAAAGGAGGTGTTGTCCTTCAAGAGAGAGATACAGGGGGTGTTGTCCTTCAAGAGAGAGAGATACAGGAGGTGTTGTCCTTCAAGAGAGAGATACAGGAGGTGTTGTCCTTCACTTAATGGATAAAGGAGGTGTTGTCCTTCAAGAGAGAGAGATACAGGAGGTGTTGTCCTTCAAGAGAGAGAGATACAGGAGGTGTTGTCCTTCAAGAGAGAGATACAGGAGGTGTTGTCCTTCAAGATAGAGATACAGGAGGTGTTGTCCTTCAGGAGAGAGAGATACAGGAGGTGTTGTCCTTCACCTAATGGATAAAGGAGGTGTTGTACTTCAAGAGAGAGAGAGATACAGGAGGTGTTGTCCTTCAAGAGAGAGAGATACAGGAGGTGTTGTCCTTCAAGAGAGAGAGATACAGGATGTGTTGTCCTTCAAGAGAGAGATACAGGAGGTGTTGTCCTTCAGGAGAGAGATACAGGAGGTGTTGTCCTTCAGGAGAGAGATACAGGAGGCGTTGTCCTTCAGGAGAGAGATACAGGAGGCGTTGTCCTTCAGGAGAGAGATACAGGAGGTGTTGTGCTTCAGGAGAGAGATACAGGAGCTGTTGTCCTTCAAGAGAGAGATACAGGAGGTGTTGTCCTTCAGGAGAGAGATACAGGAGGTGTTGTCCTTCAAGAGAGAGATACAGGATGTGTTGTCCTTCAGGAGAGAGAGATACAGGAGGTGTTGTCCTTCAAGAGAGAGATATACAGGAGGTGTTGTCCTTCAGGAGAGAGATACAGGAGGTGTTGTGCTTCAGGAGAGAGAGATACAGGAGGTGTTGTCCTTCAAGAGAGAGATACAGGAGGTGTTGTCCTTCAAGAGATGGATACAGGAGGTGTTGTCCTTCAAGAGAGAGATACAGGAGGTGTTGTCCTTCAAGAGATGGATACAGGAGGTGTTGTCCTTCAAGAGAGAGAGATACAGGAGGTGTTGTCCTTCAAGAGATGGATACAGGAGGTGTTATCCTCCAAGAGATGGATACAGGAGGTGTTGTCCTTCAAGAGAGAGATACAGGAGGTGTTGTCCTTCAAGAGAGAGATACAGGAGGTGTTGTCCTTCAAGATAGAGATACAGGAGGTGTTGTCCTTCAAGATAGAGATACAGGAGGTGTTGTCCTTCAAGAGAGAGAGATACAGGAGGTGTTGTCCTTCAAGAGAGAGATACAGGAGGTGTTGACCTTTAGGAGAGAGATACAGGAGGTGTTGTCCTTCAAGAGAGAGAAACAGGAGGTGTTGTCCTTCAGGAGAGAGATACAGGAGGTGTTGTCCTTCAAGAGAGAGATACAGGAGGTGTTGTCCTTCAGGAGAGAGATACAGGAGATGTTGTCCTTCAAGAGAGAGAGATACAGGAGGTGTTGTCCTTCACTTAATGGATAAAGGAGGTGTTGTCCTTCAAGAGAGAGATACAGGGGGTGTTGTCCTTCAAGAGAGAGATACAGGAGGTGTTGTCCTTCAAGAGATGGATACAGGAGGTGTTGTCCTTCAAGAGATGGATACAGGAGGTGTTGTCCTTCAAGAGAGAGATACATGAGGTGTTGTCCTTCAAGAGAGAGATACAGGAGGTGTTGTCCTTCAAGAGAGAGATACAGGAGGTGTTGTCCTTCAGGAGAGAGATACAGGATGTGTTGTCCTTCAGGAGAGATAGATACAGGAGGTGTTGTCCTTCAGGAGAGAGATACATGAGGTGTTGTCCTTCAGGAGAGAGAGATACAGGAGGTGTTGTCCTTCAGGAGAGAGATACAGGAGGTGTTGTCCTTCAGGAGAGAGATACAGGATGTGTTGTCCTTCAAGAGAGAGAGATACAGGAGGTGTTGTCCTTCAGGAGAGAGATACAGGAGGTGTTGTCCTTCAAGAGAGAGATACAGGGGGTGTTGTCCTTCAAGAGAGAGATACAGGAGGTGTTGTCCTTCAGGAGAGAGATACAGGAGGTGTTGTCCTTCAAGAGAGAGATACAGGGGGTGTTGTCCTTCAAGAGAGAGATACAGGAGGTGTTGTCCTTCAAGAGAGAGATACAGGGGGTGTTGTCCTTCAAGAGAGAGATACAGGAGGTGTTGTCCTTCACTTAATGGATAAAGGAGGTGTTGCCCTTCAACAGAGAGAGATACAGGAGGTGTTGTCCTTCAAGAGAGAGATACAGGAGGTGTTGTCCTTCAAGAGAGAGAGATAAAGGAGGTGTTGTCCTTCAAGAGAGAGAGATACAGGAGGTGTTTTCCTTCATGAGAGAGATACAGGAGGTGTTGTCCTTCAAGACAGAGATACAGGAGGTGTTGTCCTTCAGGAGAGAGATACAGGAGGTGTTGTCCTTCAGGAGAGAGATACAGGAGGTGTTGTCCTTCAGGAGAGAGATACAAGAGGTGTTGTCCTTCAGGAGAGAGATACAGGAGGTGTTGTCCTTCAAGAGAGAGAGATACAGGAGGTGTTGTCCTTCAAGAGAGAGAGATACAGGAGTTGTTGTCCTTCAAGAGAGAGATACAGGAGGTGTTGTCCTTCAAGAGAGAGATACAGGAGGTGTTGTCCTTCAAGAGAGAGCGAGATACAGGAGGTGTTGTCCTTCAAGAGAGAGAGAGATACAGGAGGTGTTGTCCTTCAAGATAGAGAGATACAGGAGGTGTTGTCCTTCAAGAGAGAGATACAGGAGGTGTTGTCCTTCAAGAGAGAGATACAGGAGGTGTTGTCCTTCAAGAGAGAGATACAGGAGGTGTTGTCCTTCAAGAGAGAGATACAGGAGGTGTTGTCCTTCAAGAGAGAGATACAGGAGGTGTTGTCCTTCAAGAGAGAGATACAGGAGGTGTTGTCCTTCAAGAGAGAGAGATACAGGAGGTGTTGTCCTTCAAGAGAGAGATACAGGAGGTGTTGTCCTTCAGGAGAGAGAGATACAGGAGGTGTTGTCCTTCAGGAGAGAGAGATACAGGAGGCGTTGTCCTTCAGGAGTGAGAGATACAGGAGGCGTTGTCCTTCAGGAGAGATACAGGAGGTGTTGTCCTTCAGGAGAGAGATACAGGAGCTGTTGTCCTTCAAGAGAGAGATACAGGAGGTGTTGTCCTTCAGGAGAGAGATACAGGAGGTGTTGTCCTTCAAGAGAGAGATACAGGAGGTGTTGTCCTTCAGGAGAGAGATACAGGAGGTGTTGTCCTTCAAGAGAGAGATATACAGGAGGTGTTGTCCTTCAGGAGAGAGATACAGGAGGTGTTGTCCTTCAGGAGAGAGATATACAGGAGGTGTTGTCCTTCAAGAGAGAGATACATGAGGTGTTGTCCTTCAAGAGATGGATACAGGAGGTGTTGTCCTTCAAGAGAGAGATACAGGAGGTGTTGTCCTTCAAGAGATGGATACAGGAGGTGTTGTCCTTCAAGAGAGAGAGATACAGGAGGTGTTGTCCTTCAAGAGATGGATACAGGAGGTGTTGTCCTTCAAGAGATGGATACAGGAGGTGTTGTCCTTCAAGAGAGAGATACAGGAGGTGTTGTCCTTCAAGAGAGAGATACAGGAGGTGTTGTCCTTCAAGAGAGAGATACAGGAGGTGTTGTCCTTCAAGATAGAGATACAGGAGGTGTTGTCCTTCAAGAGAGAGATACAGGAGGTGTTGCCCTTCAAGAGAGAGAGATACAGGAGGTGTTGTCCTTTAGGAGAGAGATACAGGAGGTGTTGTCCTTCAAGAGAGAGATACAGGAGGTGTTGTCCTTCAGGAGAGAGATACAGGAGGTGTTGTCCTTCAAGAGAGAGATACAGGAGGTGTTGTCCTTCAGGAGAGAGATACAGGAGGTGTTGTCCTTCAAGAGAGAGAGATACAGGAGGTGTTGTCCTTCACTTAATGGATAAAGGAGGTGTTGTCCTTCAAGAGAGAGATACAGGGGGTGTTGTCCTTCAAGAGAGAGAGATACAGGAGGTGTTGTCCTTCAAGAGAGAGATACAGGAGGTGTTGTCCTTCACTTAATGGATAAAGGAGGTGTTGTCCTTCAAGAGAGAGAGATACAGGAGGTGTTGTCCTTCAAGAGAGAGAGATACAGGAGGTGTTGTCCTTCAAGAGAGAGATACAGGAGGTGTTGTCCTTCAAGATAGAGATACAGGAGGTGTTGTCCTTCAGGAGAGAGAGATACAGGAGGTGTTGTCCTTCACCTAATGGATAAAGGAGGTGTTGTACTTCAAGAGAGAGAGAGATACAGGAGGTGTTGTCCTTCAAGAGAGAGAGATACAGGAGGTGTTGTCCTTCAAGAGAGAGAGATACAGGATGTGTTGTCCTTCAAGAGAGAGATACAGGAGGTGTTGTCCTTCAGGAGAGAGATACAGGAGGCGTTGTCCTTCAGGAGAGAGATACAGGAGGCGTTGTCCTTCAGGAGAGAGATACAGGAGGTGTTGTGCTTCAGGAGAGAGATACAGGAGCTGTTGTCCTTCAAGAGAGAGATACAGGAGGTGTTGTCCTTCAGGAGAGAGATACAGGAGGTGTTGTCCTTCAAGAGAGAGATACAGGATGTGTTGTCCTTCAGGAGAGAGAGATACAGGAGGTGTTGTCCTTCAAGAGAGATATACAGGAGGTGTTGTCCTTCAGGAGAGAGATACAGGAGGTGTTGTGCTTCAGGAGAGAGAGATACAGGAGGTGTTGTCCTTCAAGAGAGAGCGAGATACAGGAGGTGTTGTCCTTCAAGAGAGAGAGAGATACAGGAGGTGTTGTCCTTCAAGATAGAGAGATACAGGAGGTGTTGTCCTTCAAGAGAGAGATACAGGAGGTGTTGTCCTTCAAGAGAGAGATACAGGAGGTGTTGTCCTTCAAGAGAGAGATACAGGAGGTGTTGTCCTTCAAGAGAGAGATACAGGAGGTGTTGTCCTTCAAGAGAGAGATACAGGAGGTGTTGTCCTTCAAGAGAGAGATACAGGAGGTGTTGTCCTTCAAGAGAGAGAGATACAGGAGGTGTTGTCCTTCAAGAGAGAGATACAGGAGGTGTTGTCCTTCAGGAGAGAGAGATACAGGAGGTGTTGTCCTTCAGGAGAGAGAGATACAGGAGGCGTTGTCCTTCAGGAGTGAGAGATACAGGAGGCGTTGTCCTTCAGGAGAGATACAGGAGGTGTTGTCCTTCAGGAGAGAGATACAGGAGCTGTTGTCCTTCAAGAGAGAGATACAGGAGGTGTTGTCCTTCAGGAGAGAGATACAGGAGGTGTTGTCCTTCAAGAGAGAGATACAGGAGGTGTTGTCCTTCAGGAGAGAGATACAGGAGGTGTTGTCCTTCAAGAGAGAGATATACAGGAGGTGTTGTCCTTCAGGAGAGAGATACAGGAGGTGTTGTCCTTCAGGAGAGAGATATACAGGAGGTGTTGTCCTTCAAGAGAGAGATACATGAGGTGTTGTCCTTCAAGAGATGGATACAGGAGGTGTTGTCCTTCAAGAGAGAGATACAGGAGGTGTTGTCCTTCAAGAGATGGATACAGGAGGTGTTGTCCTTCAAGAGAGAGAGATACAGGAGGTGTTGTCCTTCAAGAGATGGATACAGGAGGTGTTGTCCTTCAAGAGATGGATACAGGAGGTGTTGTCCTTCAAGAGAGAGATACAGGAGGTGTTGTCCTTCAAGAGAGAGATACAGGAGGTGTTGTCCTTCAAGAGAGAGATACAGGAGGTGTTGTCCTTCAAGATAGAGATACAGGAGGTGTTGTCCTTCAAGAGAGAGATACAGGAGGTGTTGCCCTTCAAGAGAGAGAGATACAGGAGGTGTTGTCCTTTAGGAGAGAGATACAGGAGGTGTTGTCCTTCAAGAGAGAGATACAGGAGGTGTTGTCCTTCAGGAGAGAGATACAGGAGGTGTTGTCCTTCAAGAGAGAGATACAGGAGGTGTTGTCCTTCAGGAGAGAGATACAGGAGGTGTTGTCCTTCAAGAGAGAGAGATACAGGAGGTGTTGTCCTTCACTTAATGGATAAAGGAGGTGTTGTCCTTCAAGAGAGAGATACAGGGGGTGTTGTCCTTCAAGAGAGAGAGATACAGGAGGTGTTGTCCTTCAAGAGAGAGATACAGGAGGTGTTGTCCTTCACTTAATGGATAAAGGAGGTGTTGTCCTTCAAGAGAGAGAGATACAGGAGGTGTTGTCCTTCAAGAGAGAGAGATACAGGAGGTGTTGTCCTTCAAGAGAGAGATACAGGAGGTGTTGTCCTTCAAGATAGAGATACAGGAGGTGTTGTCCTTCAGGAGAGAGAGATACAGGAGGTGTTGTCCTTCACCTAATGGATAAAGGAGGTGTTGTACTTCAAGAGAGAGAGAGATACAGGAGGTGTTGTCCTTCAAGAGAGAGAGATACAGGAGGTGTTGTCCTTCAAGAGAGAGAGATACAGGATGTGTTGTCCTTCAAGAGAGAGATACAGGAGGTGTTGTCCTTCAGGAGAGAGATACAGGAGGTGTTGTCCTTCAGGAGAGAGATACAGGAGGCGTTGTCCTTCAGGAGAGAGATACAGGAGGCGTTGTCCTTCAGGAGAGAGATACAGGAGGTGTTGTGCTTCAGGAGAGAGATACAGGAGCTGTTGTCCTTCAAGAGAGAGATACAGGAGGTGTTGTCCTTCAGGAGAGAGATACAGGAGGTGTTGTCCTTCAAGAGAGAGATACAGGATGTGTTGTCCTTCAGGAGAGAGAGATACAGGAGGTGTTGTCCTTCAAGAGAGAGATATACAGGAGGTGTTGTCCTTCAGGAGAGAGATACAGGAGGTGTTGTGCTTCAGGAGAGAGAGATACAGGAGGTGTTGTCCTTCAAGAGAGAGATACAGGAGGTGTTGTCCTTCAAGAGATGGATACAGGAGGTGTTGTCCTTCAAGAGAGAGATACAGGAGGTGTTGTCCTTCAAGAGATGGATACAGGAGGTGTTGTCCTTCAAGAGAGAGAGATACAGGAGGTGTTGTCCTTCAAGAGATGGATACAGGAGGTGTTATCCTCCAAGAGATGGATACAGGAGGTGTTGTCCTTCAAGAGAGAGATACAGGAGGTGTTGTCCTTCAAGAGAGAGATACAGGAGGTGTTGTCCTTCAAGATAGAGATACAGGAGGTGTTGTCCTTCAAGATAGAGATACAGGAGGTGTTGTCCTTCAAGAGAGAGAGATACAGGAGGTGTTGTCCTTCAAGAGAGAGATACAGGAGGTGTTGACCTTTAGGAGAGAGATACAGGAGGTGTTGTCCTTCAAGAGAGAGAAACAGGAGGTGTTGTCCTTCAGGAGAGAGATACAGGAGGTGTTGTCCTTCAAGAGAGAGATACAGGAGGTGTTGTCCTTCAAGATAGAGATACAGGAGGTGTTGTCCTTCAAGATAGAGATACAGGAGGTGTTGTCCTTCAAGAGAGAGAGATACAGGAGGTGTTGTCCTTCAAGAGAGAGATACAGGAGGTGTTGACCTTTAGGAGAGAGATACAGGAGGTGTTGTCCTTCAAGAGAGAGAAACAGGAGGTGTTGTCCTTCAGGAGAGAGATACAGGAGGTGTTGTCCTTCAAGAGAGAGATACAGGAGGTGTTGTCCTTCAGGAGAGAGATACAGGAGATGTTGTCCTTCAAGAGAGAGATACAGGGGGTGTTGTCCTTCAAGAGAGAGATACAGGAGGTGTTGTCCTTCAAGAGATGGATACAGGAGGTGTTGTCCTTCAAGAGATGGATACAGGAGGTGTTGTCCTTCAAGAGAGAGATACAGGAGGTGTTGTCCTTCAAGAGAGAGATACAGGAGGTGTTGTCCTTCAAGAGAGAGATACAGGATGTGTTGTCCTTCAAGATAGAGATACAGGAGGTGTTGTCCTTCAAGAGAGAGATACAGGAGGTGTTGTCCTTCAAGAGAGAGATATACAGGAGGTGTTGTCCTTTAGGATAGAGATACAGGAGGTGTTGTCCTTCAAGAGAGTGATACAGGAGGTGTTGTCCTTCAGGAGAGAGATACAGGAGGTGTTGTCCTTCAAGAGAGAGTGATACAGGAGGTGTTGTCCTTCAAGAGAGATATATACAGGAGGTGTTGTCCTTTAGGAGAGAGATACAGGAGGTGTTGTCCTTCAAGAGAGAGATACAGGAGGTGTTGTCCTTCAGGAGAGAGATACAGGAGGTGTTGTCCTTCAAGAGAGATATATACAGGAGGTGTTGTCCTTCACTTAATGGATAAAGGAGGTGTTGTCCTTCAAGAGAGAGATGCAGGGGTGTTGTCCTTCAAGAAAGAGAGAGATACAGGAGGTGTTGTCCTTCAAGAGAGAGATACAGGAGGTGTTGTCCTTCACTTAATGGATAAAGGAGGTTGTTGTCCTTCAAGAGAGAGAGATACAGGAGGTGTTGTCCTTCAAGATAGAGAGATACAGTGAGGTGTTGTCCTTCAAGAAGAGATACAGGAGGTGTTGTCCTTCAAGAGAGAGATACAGGAGGTGTTGTCCTTCAGGAGAGAGATACAGGAGGTGTTGTCCTTCAGGAGAGATAGATACAGGAGGTGTTGTCCTTCAGGAGAGAGATACATGAGGTGTTGTCCTTCAGGAGGAGAGAGATACAGGAGGTGTTGTCCTTCAGGAGAGAGATACAGGAGGTGTTGTCCTTCAGGAGAGAGATACAGGATGTGTTGTCCTTCAAGAGAGAGAGATACAGGAGGTGTTGTCCTTCAGGAGAGAGATACAGGAGGTGTTGTCCTTCAAGAGAGAGATATACAGGAGGTGTTGTCCTTCAGGAGAGAGATACAGGAGGTGTTGTCCTTCAAGAGAGAGATACAGGGGTGTTGTCCTTCAAGAGAGAGATACAGGAGGTGTTGTCCTTCAGGAGAGAGATACAGGAGGTGTTGTCCTTCAAGAGAGAGAGATACAGGGGGTGTTGTCCTTCAAGAGAGAGATACAGGAGGTGTTGTCCTTCAAGAGAGAGATACAGGAGGTGTTGTCCTTCACTTAATGGATAAAGGAGGTGTTGTCCTTCAACAGAGAGAGATACAGGAGGTGTTGTCCTTCAAGAGAGAGATACAGGAGGTGTTGTCCTTCAAGAGAGAGAGATAAAGGAGGTGTTGTCCTTCAAGAGAGAGAGATACAGGAGGTGTTTTCTTCATGAGAGAGATACAGGAGGTGTTGTCCCTTCAAGACAGAGATACAGGAGGTGTTGTCCTTCAGGAGAGAGATACAGGAGGTGTTGTCCTTCAGGAGAGAGATACAGGAGGTGTTGTCCTTCAGGAGAGAGATACAAGAGGTGTTGTCCTTCAGGAGAGAGAGATACAGGAGGTGTTGTCCTTCAAGAGAGAGAGATACAGGAGGTGTTGTCCTTCAAGAGAGAGAGATACAGGAGGTGTTGTCCTTCAAGAGAGAGATACAGGAGGTGTTGTCCTTCAAGAGAGAGATACAGGAGGTGTTGTCCTTCAAGAGAGAGCGAGATACAGGAGGTGTTGTCCTTCAAGAGAGAGAGAGATACAGGAGGTGTTGTCCTTCAAGATAGAGAGATACAGGAGGTGTTGTCCTTCAAGAGAGAGATACAGGAGGTGTTGTCCTTCAAGAGAGAGATACAGGAGGTGTTGTCCTTCAAGAGAGAGATACAGGAGGTGTTGTCCTTCAAGAGAGAGATACAGGAGGTGTTGTCCTTCAAGAGAGAGAGATACAGGAGGTGTTGTCCTTCAAGAGAGAGATACAGGAGGTGTTGTCCTTCAGGAGTGAGAGATACAGGAGGTGTTGTCCTTCAGGAGAGAGAGATACAGGAGGCGTTGTCCTTCAGGAGTGAGAGATACAGGAGCA